>NC_057812.1:467329678-467629678 GCF_018294505.1 Triticum aestivum | reverse complement strand
CTGAGCCATGGCTCCAATGATGTTGGCGTTATAGCACAAACTTGAGCGAACTAGGCAGATGGGCGGCATCTATAGACTAGGGGAGCACGGCAGGCAGCATAATGACACAAAGGAGAGCTCGAAAATGAGGAGCACATGGGCCATGGTGCACGACGACGATGAGCTCGCATGGACAACAGCTACAACACGAGTGCAAGCTCCCGAGCAGAGGGGAAACTGGGAGAGTCTCATGCGAGTCTAATGGAGGCAAAGGCTAGATAGGGGCTCGTTTGTGTGTGGAAAATCGCTCGTCGGTGTCCAGCAGCTGCAATCCGAGAAGATGGCTCGACCTTCATGAGATCTTGGAGGCTTTGGACATGATGGTTTGTTGAGGGGTGGCTGGTGGCTGTGTCGATGGCGGGTGGTGCTCGCTGCAGTGGTTGAATCCGAGAAAGAGAGAGGGAAAGAGTGAATTGTCAGAGAAAGGATAGGTGCAGGTGGTTGGGCTCATCTCCTGGGCGAGGAGTTGGGTGCGGGGAGGCCGCCAGCATGAAGCAAAAGGTGGAGGTTGGCGTTGCATGCTCTGCCACGGCATCATCCTCCTGGCGAGGGGTTGAAGACAACCCTAGCCCTCACTGGGTTGGGCTGGGCTGGGCTGAAACTTACAATAGGTAAGGCCCAGGTACAATACTTCTTTTCTTTATTTCTTAGATAAAAAACTGATGAGTGGGACCCACCCACAGGTCAATTGCCACCTTTGACCGTGTCCATGTCAGGATCTGGTCTGGGCAAACCACCCAGTGTTTTTTGTCCGGTATGTGATTGTTTAGGGGGGTAAGGGAACCAAAACAAATAAGGGGGTAATGTGAACCACCTACTTTGTTCAGGGTAGTAAAATGGACTTTTTTTCTTTATGGAATAACATATTAATCTAGTGCCCAGTGCGAGTTGCTGTTTTCTGCTTGTTTTTGGTTTTACAGAAAAACCATACAGAACAAAGTCCAAACACGACGAAGCTTCTTGACTATTTTTTTGGAACATAAGAGACCCCAAAGCTTCTGGGAAGGACCAGAAGACCAAAGATGTGGCCACAAGTTCACGTGGTGCGCCCTGGGGGTAGGAGTGCCACCTGAACTTGTGGGTCCATCGTAACTCCTTTTGGTGTGATTCCAACATTGAAATTTCCTATAAATTGATAAACCCCCCAAAAGAAACATAGAACTTTTACTCCGCCGACGCAAGCCTCTGTTCCGAAGCGATCTCACCTTGAGGTATTTTTCGGCACCCTGCCGGAGGGGGAAGCCATCACGAAGGCCATCTTCATCATCCTTGCGACCTCTATGGTGATGCATGAGTAGTTCATCCTCAGGGTTTGTACCAGCAGCTATGTGTTTGATCTCTATCTGTCTCTCTCTCTCTCGTGTTGTTGTTTGACATGATCTTGATGTATCATGAGCTTTGTTAATGAAGTTGGATCACACAATATTCCCCTCCCTCTCTTATTTGTGTGGTGAATTGAGTCTTGCTCTGTGAGGTTTCTTTATGTTGGATTTAATATTTTGGATTTGACATCACTTGATGCATGTATCACTCGTGGATACTCGTGGTGACGTTGTAGTATCTAGGTGACAATAGAGTTGATTGATGCATATCATATGGTGTTATTGTCGTACGATCTCTAGAACTATTCATGACACTTTGGGGTGGTTCATAAGATTGATTGGAAACACAACTTCGAGGTGCTTTACTACCTACACTATTTCATCCTACTTTCTTCGATAGGAATAGAGATTTGGAGTGATTGTTTGCCACACTTTGAGGGATTGTTATGTGATTCAATTATGTTAATGATGTTGAGAGATTGCACTAATGAAAGTATGAACCATAGGTCTTGTTTCTAAGCATTGCGACACCATTTTCACACACTTTTGTTACTTGCTACCTTGTTGTTTTTATTTGTTCAAATTATAAAAAGCTATTTCTACCATCCATATTGCACATCTATCACCATCTCTTCGCTGAACTAGTGCACCTCTACAACTGACAATTGTATTGGGTGTGTTGGGGACACAAGAAACTCTTTGTATTTGATTGTAGGGTTGTCTGAGAGAAACTCTCTTAATCCTACACCTCTCACGGATTGATAAATCTTGGGCCATCCACTTGATAGAAATTTGCTACTATCCTACAAAACTCTGTGCTTGGAGGCGTCCCAACAGAGTCTACAAGAATAAAACTGTGTAGTAGACATCATCGCGCCATTTACCAGACCATGAAAGTGAGGAGTAAATGCCGCATGGAGACTATATGATGCGTCGCTCGGGGAATCCAAGGGACCAAGCACATCATTTAATGGTCTGGTGGTAGACAATCACATCTTTCCCCTTGTAGTTGACTCTCTTTGCGAGTGGTGCGTGTACGGGAGGACGGTCTGCTTCAAATCTCGGTTGTGACACAAGGAGGAACAAGATGGAACTTCACTTGCACCCCGACAATTGTGTTTGCAACGACCTCCAATTGAAGCCTCAAACCTCTTTGTATTTGCAAGCTACAAGGTCATTTTTCAAGCGACCTCCATAATATATGAAGGAAATATGCCCTAAAGGCAATAATAAAGTTGTTATTTTATATTATATTTCCTTATTCATGATAAAGGTTTATTATTCATACTAGAATTGTATTGATCGGAAACTTAAATACATGTGTGAATACATAAACAAATACCGTGTCCCTAGTAAGCCTCTACTAGACTAGCTCGTTGATCAAAGATGGTTAAGGTTTCCTAACCATAGACATGTGTTGTCATTTGATAACGGGATCACATCATTAGGAGAATGATGTGATGGACAAGATCCATCCGTTAGCTTAGCATAATGCTCGTTCAGTTTATTGCTATTGCTTTCTTCATGTCAAATACAAATTCCTTCGACTATGAGATTATGCAACTCCTAGATACCAGAGGAATACCTTGTGTGCTATCAAATGTCACAACGTAACTGGGTGATCACAAAGATGCTCTACAGGTATCTTCGAAGATGTTTGTTGAGTTGGCATAGATCGAGATTAGGATTTGTCACTCCAAGTATCGGAGAGGTATCTCTGGGCCCTCTCGGTAATACACATCATAAGCTTGCAAGCAAATGACTAAGGAGTTAGTCAAGAGGTGATGTATTACAGAACGAGTAAAGAGACTTGCCAGTATCGAAGGTATGAAGATACCGATGATCGAATCTCAGGCAAGTAACATACCGATGGACAAAGGGAATTGCGTATGTTGTCATAATGGTTCGACCGATAAAGATCTTCGTAGAGTATGTAGGAGCCAATATGAGTATCTAGGTTATGCTATTGGTTATTGACCGAAGAGGTGTCTTGGTCATGTCTACATAGTTCTCGAACCCGTACGGTCCGCACGCTTAACATTCGTTGATGATATAGTGTTATATGAGTGATATGTTTTGGTGACCGAATGTTGTTGGAGTCCCGGATGAGATCACGGACATGAAGAGGAGTCTCGAAATGGTTGAGAGATAAAGACTGACATATAGGACGATGGTATTTGGACACCGGGAGTGTTTCGGGACTTACTGGGAAGGAATCGGGTCATCGGAAGGGGTTCCGAGCACCCCCCCCCCCCGGGCAAGTTATGGGCCTTATGGGCAAAAGGAGGGGATAGACCAGCCCACAAGGGGGTTGGTGCGCCTCCTTCCATGTTTGGCCAGCCATAGGGAAGGAAAAGGGGGAGGGCTATCCCCTCCCGACTTTCCCTCTCATGGGAGAAAGGAAAGGTGGGTGAGGGAGTCCTGGATTAGGGGGTCCTCAGGTGTTCGGACTATTCGATATGGGACGGACTGATGGGTCATGAAGACAAAGCAAAAGACCACCTCCCGTGTCTGGGTAGGACTCATATGTGCGTAGAACAGCAAGTTTAGTGTCCAGGTGTAATACGTCCATCCTCTGTGAACCGACTCTGTACAACCCTAGGCCCCTCCGGCGTGTATATAAACCAGAGGGTTTAGTCCGCAGAGGGCATTAGAATAATCATAGGCTACATGGCTAGGGTTTAGCCATTGTGATCTCGAGGTAGATCAACTCTTGTAACCCCTATACTCATTGAATACAATCAAACAGGATGTAGGGTTTACCTCCTTTGAGAGGGCCTGGACCTGGGTAAACACTGTGTCCCTATTGTCCCTCGTTATCACCGATCCTTAGACTCACAGCTTGGGCCCCCTACCCGAGATCTGCCGGTTTTGACACCGATAATGGTGCTTTCATTGAGAGCTCCGTTGCTATATTATCTACTATTTTTGATGTTTATGGGCTTTATTATAAACTTTTATATCATTTTTGGGACTAACCTATTAACCCAGAGCCCGGTGCCAGTTTTTGTTTTTACCTTGTTTTAGAATATCGCAGAAAAGGAAAACCAAAGGGAGTCCAATTGACCTGAAACTTCACGGAACTTATTTTTGGATAAGAAGAAGCCCGGGAGACTTGGAGTCTACGTCAAGGAAGCTTCAAGGAGGCCACGAGGTAGGGGGGCATGCCCACCCCCTGGGAGCGCCCTCCACCCTTGTGGGCCCCTCGTGCCCCCCTGACGTACTTCTTCCGCCTATATATCTCCATATACCCTAAAAACATCCGAGAGCACAATAGATCGGGAGTTCCGCCGCCAGAAGCCTCCGTAGACACCGAAAGCTAATCTAGACCCGTTCCGGCACCCTGCCAGAGGGGGGAATCCCTCTCCGGTGGCCATCCTCATCATCCCGGTGCTCTCCATGACGAGGAGGGAGTAGTATTCCCTCGGGGCTGAGGGTATGTACCAGTAGCTATGTGTTTGATCTCTCTCTCTCTCATGTTCTTGAGGTGGTACGATCTTGATGTATCGCGAGCTTTGCTATTATAGTTGGATCTTATGATGTTTTCTCCCCCCTCCACTCTCTTGTAATGGATTGAGTTTCCCCTTTGAAGTTATCTTATCGGATTGAGTCTTTAAACATTTGAGAACACTTTATGTATATCTTGCCGTGCATATCTGTGGTGGCAATGGGATATCACGTGATTCACTTGATGTATGTTTTGGTGATCAACTTGCGGGTTCCTCCCATGAACCTATGCATAGGGGTTGGCACACGTTTTCGTCGTGATTCTCCGGTAGGAACTTTGGGGCACTCTTTGAGGTTCTATGTGTTGGTTGAATAGATGAATCTGAGATTGTGCGATGCATATCGTATAATCATACCCACGGATACTTGAGGTGACATTGGAGTATCTAGGTGACATTAGGGTTTTGGTTGATTTGTGTCTTAAGGTGTCATTCTAGTACGAACTCTAGGGCTGTTTGTGACACTTATAGGAATAGCCCAACACATTGATTAGAAAGAATAACTTTGAGATGGTTTCGTACCCTACCATAATCTCTTCGTTTGTTCTCCGCTATTAGTGACTTTGGAGTGACTCTTTGTTGCATGTTGAGGGATAGTTATGTGATCCAATTATGTTATTATTATTGAGAGGACTTGCACTAGTGAAAGTATGAACCCTAGGCCTTGTTTCCTAGCATTGCAATACCGTTCACGCTCACTTTTATCATTAGTTACCTTGCTGTTTTTATAATTTCAGATTACAAAAACCTTTATCTACTATCCATATACCACTTGTATCACCATCTCTTCGCCGAACTAGTGCACCTATACAATTTACCATTGTATTGGGTGTGTTGGGGACACAAGAGACTCTTTGTTATTTGGTTGCAGGGTTGCTTGAGAGAGACCATCTTCATCCTACGCCTCCTACGGATTGATAAACCTTAGGTCATCCACTTGAGGGAGATTTTCAACTGTCCTACAAACCTCTGCACTTGGAGGCCCAACAACATCTACAAGAAGAAGGTTGTGTAGTAGACATCAAGCTCTTTTCTGGCGCCGTTGCCGGGGAGGTGAGTGCTTGAAGGTATATCTTTAGATCTTGCAATCGAGTCTTTTAGTTTCTTGATTTATCACTAGTTTAGTTTATAAAAGAAAACTATAAAAAAATGGAATTGATTTTGTCTCATACGCTTCATCTTTTTGATATCTTTCGTGAGTATGATGGAAAGGAAAATTGTGCCAAAGTGTTAGAAGAAGAATGCATTAGAATGTTTGTCACTAAATATTTGAATGACGAGCATGATTGCAATGTTGTTAGTATGAATTCCTTGAATATCCATGATGCTAATGATATGCAAAGCCACAAGCTTGGGGAAGCTATGTTTGATGAAGATGATATTTTTTGTCCCCCAAGTTTTGATGAGCAAATTTATTATGATGAAAGCATGCCTCCTATTTATGATAATTATATTGATGAAAGTGGATTTGGAGAGGTCATGACTTTATTTTGTGATGAATCCACTATTCCGGAAGAGGTTCCAATTGATTATGAGAACAAAGGTGCTATCTATGATGATTATTGTGATGACTTTTATGCTATATAGAATAATGATATACATGAAACTTGTCATCGTGATTTTAGTTTTCAATAGGATTATGCCTCACATGATAATTATTTTGTTGAGTTTGCTCCCACTATTATTCATGAGAAGAATTTTACTTGTGTGGAGAGTAATAAAATTTATGCTTGTAGATTATGAAAAGAATGCTTTAGGTGATGGTTATATTGTTGAATTTATTCATGGTTCTACTGAAAATTATTATGAGGGAAGAACATATGCTTGTAGGAATTGCAATAATATCAAGTTTCCTCTCTATGTGCTTAAAGTTATGAAGTTATGCTTGTTTTACCTTCCTATGCAACTTGATTCTTGTTCCCACAAGTTGTTTGCTAACAAAATCCCTATGCATAAGAAGTGGGTTAGACTTAAATGTGCTAGTCATATTCTTCATGATGCTCTCTTTATTTTTCAATTCTTATCCTTTATGTGAGCATCGTTGAAATCATCATGCCTAGCTAGGGGCGTTAAACGATAGCGCTTGTTGGGAGGCAACCCAATTTTATTTTAGTTCCTTGCTTTTTGTTCCTGTTTAGTAATAAATAATTCATCTAGCCTATGTTTAGATGTGGTTTTATGCTTTTAATTAGTGTTTGTGCCAAGTAGAACCTTTGGGAAGAATTGGGGAAAGTCTTTGCATGCTGTAAAAAGCAGAAACTTTAGCGCTCACGAGAATTGCTGCCATTTTTTTATTGGAGAGTGTTATTTAGTTAATTATTTTTGCAGATGATTAATAGACAAATTAATCATGTCCACCAATTTATTTGAGAATTTTATGAGTTCCACAAGTATATGTTTGATCCAGATTACTATAGACTGTTCTGTTTTTGACAGATTCTGTTTTCGATGTGTTGTTTGCTTATTTTGATGAATCTATGAGTAGTATCGGAGGGTATGAACCATAGATAAGTTGGAATACAGTAGATATTACACCAATATGAATTTAGAATGAGTTCACAATAGTACCTAAGTGGTGATTTATTTTCTTATACTAACGGAGCTTACGAGTTTTGCTGTTAAGTTTTGTGTTGTGAAGTTTTCAAGTTTTGGGTAAAGATTCGATGGAGTATGGAATAAGGAGTGGCAAGAGCCTAAGCTTGGGGATGCCCAAGGCACCCCAAGGTAATATTCAAGGACAACCAAAATCCTAAGCTTGGGGATGCCCCGGAAGGCATCCCCTCTTTCGTCTTCGTTCATCGGTAACTTTACTTGGAGCTATATTTTTATTCGCCACATGATATGTGTTTTGCTTGGAGCGTCATTTTATTTCATTATGCTTTGCTTGCTGTTTGAATAAAATACCAAGATCTGAAATTCTTAAATGTTAGAGAGTCTTCACATAGTTGCATAATTATTCAACTACTCATTGATCTTCACTTATATCTTTTGGAGTAGTTTGTCATTTGCTCTAGTGCTTCACTTATATCCTTTTAGAGCACGATGGTGGTTTTATTTATAGAAATAGATGAACTCTCACGCTTCATTTATATTATTTTGAGAGTCTTAAATAGCATGGTAATTTTCTTAAATAATCCTAATATGTTAGGCATCCAAGAATAGTAAAAACTTTCTTATGAGTGTGTTGAATACTAATAGAAGTTTGATGCTTGATGATTGTTTTGAGATATGGAGGTAATAATATCAAAGTCATGCTAGTTTAGTAGTTGTGAGTTTGAGGAATACTTGTGTAAGTCCCGTAGCATGCACGTATGGTAAACGTTGTGTAACAAATTTGAAACATGAGGTGTTCTTTGATTGTCTTCCTTATGAGTGGCGGTCGGGGACGAGCGATGGTCTTTTCCTACCAATCTATCCCCCTAGGAGCATGCGCGTAGTGCTTGGTTTTTGATGACTTGTAGATTTTTGCAATAAGTATGTGAGTTCTTTATGACTAATGTTGAGTCCATGGATTATACGCACTCTCACCCTTCCATCATTGCTAGCCTCTTTGGTACCGTGCATTGCCCTTTCTCACATTGAGAGTTGGTGCAAACTTCGCCGGTGCATCCAAACCCCATGATATCATACGCACTTTGACACATAAACCTCCTTATATCTTCCTCAAATCATCCACCATACCTACCTATTATGGCATTTCCATAGCCATTCTGAGATATATTGCCATGCAACTTTCGACCGTTCCGTTTATTATGACACGCGTCATCATTGTCATATTGCTTTGCATGATCATGTAGTTGACATCGTATTTGTGGCAAAGCCACCATTCATAATTTTTCATACATGTCACATTTGATTCATCGCAATCCCGGTACACCACCGGAGGCATTCATATAGAGTCATACTTTGTTCTAGTATCGAGTTGTAATCATTGAGTTGTAAATAAATTGAAGTGTGATGATCATCATTTTCTAGAGCATTGTCCCAAGTGAGGAATAAAAAAAGAGAAAGGCCATAAAAAAGAGAAGGCCCAAAAAAAGAGAAAGGCCATAAAAAAAGAGAAGGCCAAAAAAATGAGAGAAAAAGAGAGAAGGGACAATGCTACTATCCTTTGCCACACTTGTGCTTCAAAGTAGCACCATAATCTTCATGATAGAGAGTCTTTTGTTTTGTCACTTTCATATACTAGTGGGAAATTTTCATTATAGAACTTGGCTTGTATATTCCAATAATGGGCATCCTCAAGTGCCCTAGGTCTTCGTGAGCAAGCAAGTTGGATGCACATCCACTTAGTTTCTTTTGTTGAGCTTTCATACATTTATAGCTCTAGTGCATCCATTGCATGGCAATCCCTACTCCTTGCATTAACATCAATCGATGGGCATCTCCATACCCCATTGATTAGCATCGTTGATGTGAGACTTTCTCCCTTTTTGTCTTCTCCACATAACCATCATCATATTCTATTCCACCCTAGTGCTATATCCATGGCTCGCGCTCATGTATTGCTTGAAAGTTTATAGGTTTGAGATTACTAAAGTATGAAACAATTGCTTGGCTTGTCATCGGGGTTGTGCATGATGAGAGCATTCTTGTGTGACGAAAATGGAGCATGACTAAACTATATGATTTTGTAGGGATGAACTTTCTTTGGCCACGTTATTTTGAGAGGACATAATTGCTTAGTTAGTATGCTTGAAGTATTATTATTTTTATGTCAATATGAACTTTTGTCTTGAATCTTTCGGATCTGAACATTCATACCACAATTAAGAAGAATTACATTGAAATTATGCCAAGTAGCACTCCGCATCAAAAATTCTATTTTTATCATTTACCTACTCGAGGACGAGCAAGAATTAAGCTTGGGGATGCTGATACGTCTCCAACATATCTATAATTTTTTATTGCTCCATGCTATATTATCTACTGTTTTTGATGTTTATGGGCTTTATTATTCACTTTTATATATAATTTTTGGGACTAATCTATTAACCCAGAGCCCAGTGGCAGTTGCTGTTTTTACCTTGTTTTAGAATATCGCAGAAAAGGAAAACCAAATGGAGTCCAATTGACCTAAAACTTCACGGAACTTATTTTTGGATCAGAAGAAGCTCGGGAGACTTGGAGTCTACGTCAAGGAAACTTCGAGGAGGCCACGAGGTAGGGGGCGCGCCCACCCCTCCTGGGCGCGCCCTCCACCCTCGTGGGCCCCTCGTGCCCCCCTGACGTACTTCTTCCACCTATATATCTCCATATACCCTAAAAACATCCGAGAGCACAATAGATCGGGAGTTCCGCCGCCAGAAGCCTCCGTAGCCACCGAAAGCCAATCTAGACCCATTCTGGCACCCTACCGGAGGGGGGAATCCCTCTCCAGTGGCCATCTTCTTCATCTTGGTGCTCTCCATGACGAGGGGGGAGTAGTACTCCCTCGGGGCTGAGGGTATGTACCAGTAGCTATGTATTTGATCTCTCTCTCTCTCTCGTGTTCTTGAGGTGGTACGATCTTGATGTATCGCGAGCTTTGCTATTATAGTTGGATCTTATGATGTTTTGTCCCCCCTCTACTCTCTTGTAATGGATTGAGTTTCCCCTTTGAAGTTATCTTATCGGATTGAGTCTTTAAAGATTTGAGAACACTTGATGTATGTCTTGCCGTGTGTATCTATGGTGACAATGGGATATCACATGATTCACTTGATGTATGTTTTGCTGATCAACTTGCGGGTTCCGCCCATGAACCTATGCATAGGGTTTGGCACACGTTTTTGTTGTGATTCTCCGGTAGGGACTTTGGGGCACTCTTTAAGGTTCTATGTGTTGGTTGAATAGATGAATCTGAGATTGTGTGATGCATATCGTATAATCATACCCACGGATACTTGATGTGGCATTGGAGTATCTAGGTGACATTAGGGTTTTGGTTGATTTGTGTCTTAAGGTGTTATTCTAGTTGAACTCTAGGGCTGTTTGTGACACTTATAGGAATAGCCCAACGGATTGATTGGAAAGAATAACTTTGAGGTGGTTTCGTACCCTACCATAATCTCTTCATTTGTTCTCCGCTATTAGTGTTTTGGAGTGACTCTTTGTTGCATGTTGAGGGATAGTTATGTGATCCAATTATGTTATTATTGTTGAGAGGACTTGCACTAGTGAAAGTATGAACCCTAGGCCTTGTTTCCTAGCATTGCAATACTGTTTACGCTCACTTTTATCATTAGTTACCTTTCTGTTTTTATAATTTCAGATTACAAAAACCTTTATCTACTATGCATATACCACTTGTATCACCATCTCTTCGCCGAACTAGTGCACCTATACAATTTACCATTGTATTGGGTGTGTTGGGGACACAAGAGACTCTTTGTTATTTGGTTGCAGGGTTGCTTGAGAGAGACCATCTTCATCCTATGCCTCCTACGGATTAATAAACCTTAGGTCATCCACTTGAGGGAAATTTGCTACTGTCCTACAAACCTCTGCACTTGGAGGCCCAACAACGTCCACGAGAAGAAGGTTGTGTAGTAGACATCACCTAACTTCAGGACAGGTCCTCCAGCTCAGCGGTTGCATCGTGGGTGCCCGCATGGCCGTCAAGCCGACAGCGTCCCCCGTGATCACCAAGCACCACCCCTGCATCGGTCTCGAATACTCCAAAAAGATGGATCGGCGGACACCTCGTCCTTAAATGAGCTGCTATCGCATCGCCGCCCTGGGGCTTTCAACGACCAATGATCGGATCGGGCTTAAACCTGACGAGAGGGAAATCAATCTTCCGCCGATCACTCACCTGGTAGCGGTCGTTGAGGAACGAGCCGAAAACCCTTCTTCTCCTAAACTAAAGACCAGCTATGTTGGGATCTCTGAATCCCTTGAGCCGAATACCCTTCCTTTGGGTGGGACTCTGCGCCCTCCGAACTCAGGGTCGGACATAGAGTCCGGGGAGCACTTGGATCTTCCCGGACCCGAACTAGTGACCTCGAAGATTTTGGAAGCTCCGGACACAATCTTGGGTCGGGATTCGAGTTTTAGCCCACCCACCCACCACAATCAATACTTTCCAAGTAATTCAGGCCCTCCAAACATATATGACCTGATGTATGTACGACAGCAACCTTAGGAAACGGTCCATCACTTTTGGGCCAGGTTCCTACTTGTCAAAAACAAGATTAAAGATTGCTGCGAAGACGATGCAGTTCCGGTCTTTCATTGCAATTGTACCGACAAGGGAATTTTGAATGCCCTCGATCACCATCGCATACAGAGTTTCACGGAATTATCGCACTTAGTATGGAAGTACTGCATAATGGAAAGCACATGCAAGGCCCAGAAAACCTAGTTGGAACCTGCTGCTTTCAAGCAATGTACTGCCCGGGAAAAATGGATACACCCTCACGGGGCATCCGACCATAAGCCCGTTGGCAAGAAAAACAAACACTTTGCGGGATACAGGTTCGTTCTTAACGAACTCCTCGACAAGCCCTCCCCGATACATGCGACGTCAAGCACAGACTCAACTCACAGCCTTCGAGCATGTTGGGTACTCCGGCAGGTAGCTAAAAGTGGTGAGGCCATCCTTGAAGGAAATATGCCCTAGAGGCAATAATAAAGTTATTATATATTTCCTTATATTCATGATAAATGTTTATTATTCATGCTAGAATTGTATTAATCGGATACTTAGTACATGTGTGAATACATAGACAAACAAAGTGTCACTAGTATGCCGCTACTTGACTAGCTCATTGATCAAAGATGGTTATGTTTCCTAGCCATAGACATGAGTTGTCATTTGATTAACGGATCACATCATTAGGAGAATGATGTGATTGACTTGACCCATTCCGTTAGCTTAGCACTTGATCGTTTAGTATGTTGCTATTGCTTTCTTCATGACTTATACATGTTCCTATGACTATGAGATTATGCAACTCCCGTTTACCCGGGGAACACTTTGTGTGCTACCAAACGTCACAACGTAATTGGGTGATTATAAAGGTGCTCTATAGGTGTCTCCAAAGGTACTTTTTGAGTTGGCGTATTTCAAGATTAGGATTTGTCACTCCGGTTGTCGAAGAGGTATCTCTGGGCCCACTCGGTAATGCACATCACTATAAGCCTTGCAAGCATTGTAACTAATGAGTTAGTTACGGGATGATGTACTGCAAAACGAGTAAAGAGACTTGCCGGAAACGAGATTGAACTAGGTATTGGGATACCGACGATTGGATCTCGAGCAAGTAACATACCGATGACAAAGAGAACAACGTATAGTGTTATGCGGTTTGACCGATAAAGATCTTCGTAGAATATGTAGGAACCAATATGAGCATCCAGGTTCCGCTATTGGTTATTGACCGGAGACATGTCACATTCATGCCTACATAGTTCTCGAACCCGTAGGGTCCGCACGCTTAAAGCTCTGTGACGATCGGTTTTATGAGTTTATATGTTTTGATGTACCAAAGGTAATTCGGGGTCCTGGATATGATCACGGACATGACGAGGAGTCTTTAAATGGTCGAGATATGAAGATTGATATATTGGAAGCCAACATTTGGACATCGGAAGAGTTCCGGGTAAAATTGGGATTTTACCGGAGTACCGAGGGGTTACTGTCAGGGATATACCATGCGGCGTAACCCGGCCGGAAGTATAACCCGGCAGGACTTGGCGATTCACCGGCGACCCGCACTGACCAGACGGTTTACAAGCAACTTGACTGAACATTATGACTCACTGGTAACCCGGCGGGCGGGACAGACGGATGACAAGGCCCAAGGACCAGAAGGCCGGTTTATGTTAATGGTGGGCCGGTTTAAGAGAAAAGGTGTGAGGAATATTTCCCTTACAAGGAGTCAAGACCCAGACTTGTATCCGGTTTGTATTAAAATATAGACTAGTCCTAATCCTTATAGGACTCCACATGTAACCCGCCCCTTCAACATATATAAGGAGGGGCGGGGCTCCCCAAAGAGGGACAGAAAATAATAGATAAGGCTAGACACAACTAGAGGAGAGCCGGTTTATGCGGCGACTTCCTCATGAGCATAATGAGACCTAGCCACAAACAACACGTAGGGTTGTTACCGGATGATGTTTCCCGAGGCCTGAAGCTGTCTAAATCCTTGTCTTGTGTGATGATCCGCCTCGCGTCTCTCGATTCTGACCAACCCCTTCAAGCTACTGCATAGATGTGTTGGCCTCACGACTAACTCCTCACACTAAGACATCTGCCGTGACAATTCCATGATAGTTGACGCCCACCGTGAGGCCTGCGTATGGTGGTATTGAGTTCTTGGAGGGATCTTTTTATGGATTGAGAAGCCATGACCCGCCGGATGAGTAATAGCCGGCGAGGAAGAGTTTACATCAACAACGATCAGTTGGAATGACGAGGATAAAAATTAAGTTCATAAGAAATTAGGGTTACGGCTTATGCGCCGCCATAGGTGTCTCTGACGATCTGTCAATCTAAGGACACATCAAATTTTTCTGCGACAACGCACTGCGCGTTACATCGAGATAGGCTAGAGTTCGTCCGTATGTGCCCGGATCACCCAGAAACTACCGCCATCTTTTTTCAAACCAAGACGGATGCGTTACACAGTCGATGCTACTCCCTGTTTCAAGTTTCGAGGAGGGATTGACGTGCTAGATGGCTGTTTGCATCAAACCTCAAAATTAGTACTAGTTCCCATACAAAGCCTTAGATTTCTTCAAGCGAAAGGTGCTAGCTTTGGCACGGTTCCCTATGGGTGATGGATTAGTTGAGAGTTATACATCATCACGAAGAGACAAAAGAAACTGGCCGGTCAAATCTGAGACAGATATGATTCAAACTCGGATGGCTGTGTACGTGAGTACTAGATTAAGGAAATCTGTTTATAACCTTGTACGTACATGCAAAGTGATAGTAGGTAGACAAGTTGGGGACGCAAGTTGCAATCTTCCGCGCCTGAGCTGCCTCTGCCGTAACATCCGTGTTTGACCCGACTTCGCACCACTAGCCTGACATCTTCGCCTCGAGCGCCTGTTGCCACGCACCTTGAGCCATGGTGCAGAAGACGCTGGGAGCATTTCTGTTCACATCAAGCATACAGATTCGCTTTCAAGAAGCTTGCAAGGTATTACTACCATGCAGTAAAAAATTTTTGAATACTAATTATTTGGTTGTGCTTGCATCGCACTATCCACGGTGAGCAGGGCAAGACGGCGTTGGTCGTCTGCGGGTGAGTGGGTTGTGCTACCATCGCCAAACCGCTTTCGCGGACCTTCCTCGCTGCTCTGACCGTGCAGCTAAGTCGCCTCCGCCTCTGCCACGTGGTCACGACTCTGCCTCTGCTCCGGGTCACTGAACGCCCGTGCAGCCTCAACTCTACCGCCGCCGTGGCTCGCTCACCCACACTTGCCGTAAGCCGCCCCGCTTTGGCCTCATGTCGCCGCTTCACCCCTGCGGCCATAAGTCACCACCCGCTTCACTGACGCACCCACGCTGGTAAAAAAGGGGGGAGGGGCAAGGTGATCATCAACTCTGCGGTGGATAAATTCCGGCCAAACATACCAGGTGAAATTTGTCCAGTCAATTTTTATGGATACATTTTTATTCTTTAAAAAAACAATTACTGTGGCCTGTAATATTTTTATGCAGGATGGCTATTAAAAGAAAAATGGGTGGTATTATACCGCGGAGGCATGTTTGGTTGTGCCGTGCAGCTTCACGGACACGCGAATCGCGGTCCGGTTTACATCAACGCGCCGGCTGACTCGCCCGTCCGCACCACCTTACAACGCCACAGACGACTCGCCCGTCCGCCTTCGCCGCCGGTTCATGTGTCCGAGCCGGCTTACAACCGTGGAGGACAACTTGCTTGTCCGCATCGGCTTACAACGTCGGGCCGACTCACCTGTCTGTTCCCGCGTTCGACTCTGCCGGGACTGATTTCGGCTTTACAGCAGCGGTCATCAACTCTGCGACGGATAAATTCCGGTTTAACATATCAGGTGAAATCCATCCATTATATTTCTATATCATATATTGCTTTCTTTAAAAAGAGCAATTACTCTGGCCTGCGATGTTTTTGATGCAGGACAATTGTTTACTACATCAAACACGACGTGGTTGACTCGCCCATCCACGCAGCTTACCGCGCTTGTGATTGACTCGCCCGTCCGCACCAGCTTACAAAACCACGGCCGATTCATCTGTCCGAGCCACCTCTTATACTATGGATGTTTTCACCGTCCGTCTATTGCGGCCTGGTCTACATCGACACACCAGGGCCGCACCTGTCTGCATGAGCGGTTTATTAAGTATAAGCAAGTCACTGCTTGGATAGCCCGGGTTTTTTCCAGCAAATTGGAGGCAAATTATCATGTATTATCAACTGCCGTTTGCATTAGATGGCTCAATGAGCAGGCGCACAAGTCGCCGCCACTACTGTTTGGTTAACGTCAAAATAGCCATTGGAAGGAACCATTGGCCGAGTTGCTAACACGGCTCATACGGGATCATTTATAACCCGCCACAGTCACCTCAACCTTCTGTGGATTCACATTGCGCTATCAACACCAATGGTATACAGCTTGTGCCAGTTTCTATCACTACCAAATATGGAGAATCTCAAGCCAACTCTTTGAGTCACCTTGAGACTCAGGGGCTATGATGACATGACTCAGTAAATCTTGCCAGTTTCAGTGAAGTCAAGAACCCCAGAACGATGGAGGGAAAGATAACCTGGTCCCGGAGGCTACTGTCATATTGATGAAAATTTAAAGGCCATCAAAAAATTTCCGGCTTAGAAAGCATATGACAGTCACCAAATCCCGGCTCAATGAAGAAGTTCCGGGTCATTATAAAGGATTCCGGTTTAAAAATCCGGCTTAAGGGAGGTCAGTCTCACTGAAGCTCTCAAATCTGGTTTACAAAATTCTGGTTCAAAAAGAATTAATTTCTCGCAAGTTCGAGTTTAAAGGCCGTTAGAAAATTTTCGGCTGAAAATGAAGATTCTGGTTTAAAATTCAGTTTAAGGGAAAGATGTCTCCCACAAAGCTTTGAAGTTCTCAATATCAGGTTTAAAATCCCGGTTCAAGAAGAATTTATCTCTTGCAAAAAGTTAAAGGTTGCCGAAGAGGACCTGTTGCCATGATGCGCGGTTCAAACATGGGTTATCCTGCCTTATTGGCTTATCATATTATTGATCACATGGGGGCTGCTATTTATAAAGCGGAGTTTTGATTACATATTGATCCGGCTATCAAGCCAATACTATCATAAGGGGCCAAAGAGAGTTTGTTGCATAGCACAACTCAAACATAGGCACCCGGCAAGCACAGCTCAGAAATATATCACTTGGGGGCTTGGTCGTATTTGAACCATAGCTACACCTCTTGATCGGCATAAGGCCACCAGGGAAATCACTTGGGGGCTTGGTTGTATTTGAACCATAGCTACACCTCTTGATCGGCGTAAGGCCACCAAGGAAGTTACTTGGGGGCTCTTTGCTTCGTATCAAACTAAGAGTCTGCACCCTTGTAATAGGCTATCAAGCCAGGCTTGGAAGCCAGGTGTTCGCATCTAAAACCCCGGGCTAACCTGCCTTCTTTAAGTAAGTCACTCCGCCCAGGTAAATCTGGTACGACCCGCGAATGTTTGACAAGTCAATCTCATAGACCCTGAACTTGTCAGAGTTAAAACGTGATTGGTTAAAGATTGAGGTCCATCTTAAGAGGCTTTGTGAAATGACTAACTCAGTGGCCTAGCAGCCCATGAAAAGCCTCGATTTGGGGCCTGGCAGCCCGTGAAAAGCCTCGCATGTTTCTTTTTGAGTTCTATTTGCCAAGTTTTTTCGCCTTTGTTGAGGTTCATAATATCTTCCGATAAACCGGCGTCCTTGACCCGGCTTGGCTTTCAACTACAAGTTGTCAATATACGATTAGTTATAATCCGGCGCTTATTGACCCGGTCTGGTTTCGACTACAAGTCGCCAGTATTATATATGGATAATCCGGTGTTTATACAACCCGGTACGGTTTTATTATAAACCGGCAAAATATGGGAGGAGTTATCAGTACTCAAGATTTGGGTTATCACCCTTACTACAAAAAGTTGGTAAACCAATGATGTGATTCAATGTCACAGGTATGATATATTTCATATTTGATTATTCTCAAGTGCAGCCTTGGTTATAAACCCGGGTTATATGTTGGGCATTATGACCCGTCCGGCGGTAAACCGCTAGGACACTTTAAACTTGTTGTATGCAGAAACGGGTTGAATAAAGCATGATTATAAATCACTGGCGTTTATTAACCCGGCCTGGCTTTCGGCTATAAGTCGCCAGTATGATGATAAATTATCCAGTGTTTATTAACCCGGACTGGCTTGGGATTATAAGTCGCCAGTATATATTTGTATTGCGCCATTGGAATCATGCGCTCATAAATCATTGGATTATATTATTCAAATCTTCAAAAAGCCAACATGGCTGGATTTTATTATGGTTATCAGTAACCAGTATTATGATTAAGGTTTTCAAAGTCGCTTTAGCGAAATGGCTATTATATTATCAACGGATATGATTTATTCTACAATTGAAGGAATAGTCCCAAGTCGCTGCGGGCTTACAACCCGGTACTTGGGGGCTACATTATTTAAGTTGAGATTACATTAAATATGCAAGTCCCATGTCACTGCTAGCATGCACCATGGCACTTGGGGGCTAATGTAAAGTCATTTTTTGATCAACTTATTGAAGACCCGACTCATCCCATTGTAATGAGCCGGCCCTTGGGGGCTACCAATTGCTCCTGTCAAAAATTCAAGGTACACAAGCCTCAGTACATTATACTGAAAGATCCACTACTCAGTTGGTAGAGTACAAAGCTCTTAACCTTATGGATGTGGGTTCAAGTTCCATGGTGGAGATTACATCATATGATGTTATTATCAATGAATTATATACAAAGTCCTGGCTCAGTATTATCTTACTGAGCCGGCCCTTGGGGGCTACACGTTGCTGCTCAAATCTACAAGATCATCTTTACAAAGTCCCTGCACATTATTGCATAATGACCCGGCCCTTGGGGGCTACACATTGTTGTTCAACTCTACATGATCATATCTATAAAGTCCTTGCTCATTATTGCATAATGACCCGACCCTTGGGGGCTACACTGGTTGAAGTTTTTATGAGCATAAAGGCAATTATAAGTCCCAGGCTGCTGCAAGCATGACAATCCGGCACTTGGGGGCTACATATGTGGAATATTCAGTTTTGACTAATGACTGCGATGAACAACGTGGATTTCTTCAAAGTAGTAATATGTATATTGAAGCAAGTCTTAAGCCATCACTTTGTTCTGCTCAAGACTTGGGGGCTACAGGTAATATGGATATAAGAGAGAAAAATCTTCAAATTCTCAGTTTGGTATAAACCAGATTGACCCAGTGTCTGCAACAATCATAACCCGGCGTCGTCAATAATTACGAACCAACATTGGCAACAATCATGAACCGGCATTGGAAACAATCATGACCCGGAATTATCAGTTTTTATAGCCCGCCGATTTTGGAAATCATAGCTTGGCAAGTTCTACATTTTCAAGCCAGATGAATATTAGTTGAATATTTGAAGACCAATATTTTTGTCAAGTCAGAGCATTCAAGGCCGAATCAAATGGATTTTTTATTTACAATATTTCTTCTATAAGCAAATTGATTATGAAGCTGGTCTATTGACCCGGATTTTCTAGAAGGAGGAAATGACAAAGACATAAGGATGATCAGGTGCCGGTTTACAAGAATTCTTAACCTGGAGCACAACCTGTCAAATTTGTTCTTGTGTTTATTTTGCAGCATAAGTTTACCATGGATAAATTCAAGCTAAACTTGGGGGCTAATGTCGGGGACATACCACGCAGCGTAACCCGGCCGGACTTGGTGATTCACCGGCGACCCGCACTGACCAGACGGTTTACAAGCAACTTGACTGAACATTATGACTCACTGGTAACCCGGCGGGCGGGACAGACGGATGACAAGGCCCAAGGACAAGAAGGTCGGTTTATGTTAATGGTGGGGCGGTTTAAGAGAAAAGGTGTGAGGAATATTTCCCTTACAAGGAGTCAAGACCCGGACTTGTATCCGGTTTGTATTAGAAGATAGACTAGTCCTAATCCTAATAGGACTCCACATGTAACCCGTCCCTTCAACATATATAAGGAGGGGCAGGGCTCCCCAAAGAGGGACAGAAAATAATAGCTAAGGCTAGACACAACTAGAGGAGAGCCGGTTTATGCGGTGACTCCCTCATGAGCATAATGAGACCTAGCCACAAACAGCACGTAGGGTTGTTACCGGATGATGTTTCCCGGGGGCCGAAGCTGTCTAAATCCTTGTCTTGTGTGATGATCCGCCTCGCGTCTCTCGATTCTGACCAACCCCTTCAAGCTACCGCATATATGTGTTGGCCTCACGACTAAGTCCTCACACTAGGACATATCCCGTGACAATTCCACGACAGTTACCGGAACCCCCCAGTGGCTAATGGGCCTTGTTGGGCCATAAGGGAAAGAGAGAGGGGCCGGCCTAGGGCAGGCAGCGCGCTCCCTCCCTCTGGTCCGAATTGGACTAGGAGAGGGGGGGCGACGCCCCCCTTTCCTTCTCTTTCTTCCCCTTCCTTTCCCCCTCCTAGTAGGAGTAGGAAATGGAGGAGAACGTTACCGAGAAGAACGTGTGCTGAACGCAGAGGTGCCGTAGGTACTGAGGATCGGTCGATACTGAAGACGTACGACTACATCAACCGCGTTGTCATAACGCTTCTGCTTAATGGTCTATGAGGGTACGTGTGTAACGCCCCGAGACCGATGTGCCAGGTGTCTTCTAGTTATTCGATGTTGTTGTTTTGTCTTTGCTTGCGTGTCATGCATCTCATATCATGTCATCATGTGCATTTCATTTGCATACATGTTCGTCTCATGCATCCGAGCATTTTCCCCATTGTCCGTTTTGCAATCCGGCGCTCCTATGTCATCCGGTGTCCCTTTATACCTCTTTTCGTGTGCGGGTGTTAAACATTCTCGGATTGGACCGAGACTTTTCATGTGGCCTTGGTTTACTACCGGTAGACCGCCTGTCAAGTTTCGTATCATTTGGACTTCGTTTGATACTCCAACAGTTAACCGAGGGACCAAAAAGGCCTCGTGTGTGTTGCAGCCCAACACCCCTCCAAAGTGTCCCAAAGCCCATCTAAACCTCCTCCATCCTCTCAGTCGTTCGATCACGATCGCGTGGCCGAAAACCGCACCTCATTTGGACTCTCCTAACTCCCTCTACCTATATATATGTGCATCTCCCCCGAAATCCGGGTCTAAACCTAGATCTTCCTCCTCCGCGCGCCGGACATGTCCACTCCGCCGCCAGACATGTCCGCCGGCCACCTCACCCCGGCCAATAGCAGGCCGCCACCTCAGCGTTGCCGCCGCCCGAGCCAATCGATGTGCGCCACGCGTCCCCCGCGCCTCCCCACTCCGCCGCGGCCTACGCAGCCCACCGCGGGCCCGCCCGGCCCGTCCGCTGTCGCAGAGTGCGCCGCGCCGCCCGTGCGCCCCGCCACCATCCGCCCGGCTCACTCCTCCACCCAGCGCCGCCGCGGCCTCGCCAGCGTTGCCTGCCACCACCGCATCCCGCCGGCGCCGGCCTCGGTCCCCGCGTGCACCGCCGCCATCTCCGCTCTGCCTCGCGCCTCGCGCCACTCGCGCGTGCGCCACCACTCTCCCACCGTGCTGCGCCGCCTCGGCGGCCGCGAGCTTCGGCGAGCTCACTCCTCCGCCCTACGTCGCCCGGTCGCCACCTCCTCGTCGGAATCGCCCTCCGCCGTCATCTCCTTCCACTCCGGCCGCCGTCCCCGTCGTCTCCGGCGAGATCCACCGACCTCGTCATCCTCACCAACTGGGACCAGATCCACCGGTCCCTCCATCCAAACGCCTCCCTCCGTCTCGGATCTCGTTGTCCCGCACCGCTTCGTCCCGTTGACTTTCTCGGAGAGGTCTAATTTTCGTCTAAGTCCCAGTAATTTTATGCATTCTTCATCGCATCGTAACTCATCACCCGTTGCTCCGTTTCATGCGTGTAGCATATCAAAATGTTTGTCTCGACGAGTACATCATTTCATCACATTGCATCATTCTCATTTGAGCTCATCTTGATGCCCTAAGTGTTGTTGGAAGAGGGCTATGTGAGGATTGTTTCAGATCTGTTTCAGCAAATGCTCTTTTGTCATTTTTGCCGTGATTAATGTGTGCATGCTATGATCTTGAGCTCTACATGTGTTTCGTAGAATGCCATGCCATCTTTACAGGGGTGTATGCCATGTATTTTTGTGATCTTTGTGGTGACTAGCACAAGCATGCAAAGTAGCTTACTCGATGATGCTGATTTCAGGGACTTAGAATTTCACTAAGTCCTTGCCCTGTCATTATTTTTATGCCATATGTTCATGTTGTTTACTAGTGATTCATGCCTCTTTTGAGCATGATCACTAAGGATGTTTTGTAGATATTGTGGTGCTCTATCCATCCATGTCTTTGTTTGTATTTATGGAGTACCCTAGCTTGAGTCAATCAAGCTCTACTTTTGCTATAAAATGTTCCTGGCAGATTGTTAACATGTTTAGCAATTTTGCCGAGCGTGTTGTTGTTGATCCATGCATGCTATGTTGTTGTTCTTGCCATGTCTAGCTTCTATGCCATGTCTATTTGCTGGGTGTATGCTTAGTTTGTCATGCAATACCTCGTAGTGAGTGCATCGAGCTCGTTAACATGCCTACTTGATATCTGTTTTGCCATGTTCCAGTTTTCTCCTAAGTCTGAATCTATTTTCGTTAATTGCTATGTTCACATGGTTGCCATTATATTCTCTGATCCCTTTTGGCTCATGGTCACTAAGGGACTTTTGTCGTATGCTTTGAGTAGCTTCATGCCATGCCTTGCTTTGCCATGATATGTTCCGGTAGAATGTTGTTACCTTGCTCTAAACATTGCTTCCTGATGTAAATTCCTGACTTGATGTTTATTTCACCAAGTCTAAAACCTGATATCTTTTGCACTTTTGCCATGCTTGTTTGAACCTGCTATTGAGTGATTTAGCCGTAGCTCAGTGTTCATCTTTTATCAAGCATCATGAGTGGATCCCTGCCATATATTTGGTTGTCATGTTGGAGTGCTGTAGCATGTTGTTCTTGTGGCATTTAGATGGCTTCTTGCTGATTATCGCAGACCGGTGCCATATTTGTTTTGCTTGCCATTTCCAAACAGTGCATCCGATTCCGGTGATCTTTATATCGATTTCAACCAAAATCAACTCCTCTTTCCAGTGGCACTCTTGGATTTCCAAGTTGAGGCCAGGTTCAATCTTTCCTTTCCAAATCATGCATATGCATCACATACCGCATCCCGCATATCATGCCATGTTCATGTGTTGGTTGTTTACTATGTTGTGTGCTTCTTTCCGGTGTTGCTTCTTCAGGCTGGTTTCGATAACGTCGTGTTTGTGAGGACCCGTTCGACTACGTCCGTTTGTCTTCTTCATGGACCCGTTCTTCTTCCTTGCGGGATTTCAGGCAAGATGACCATACCCTCGAAATCACTTCTATCTTTGCTTGCTAGTTGCTCACTCTTTTGCTATGCCTATGCCGCGATACCTACCACTTGCTTATCATGCCTCCCATATTGGTGAGCCAAGCCTCTAACCCACCTTGTCCTAGCAAACCGTTGTTTGGCTATGTTACCGCTTTGCTCAGCCCCTCTTATAGTGTTGCTAATTGCAGGTGAAGATTGGAGTTTGTTCCTTGTTGGAACATGGATATTTTGTTGGGATATCACAATATCTCTTATTTAATTAATGCATCTATATACTTGGTAAAGGGTGGAAGGCTCGTCCTTATGCCTGGTGTTTTGTTCCACTCTTGCCGCCCTAGTTTCCGTCATATCGGTGTTATGTCCCCGGATATTGCGTTTCTTACACGGTTGGGTTATAATGGGAACCCCTTGACAGTTTGCCTTGAATAAAACTCCTCCAGCAAGGCCCAAACTTGGTTTTACCATTTGCACTAACAACCTACCACCTTCCCTTGGGTTCTGCAGACTCAAGGGTCATCTTTATTTTAAACCCCCGGGCCAGTGCTTCTCTAAGTGTTGGTTCGAACTGAGCTGCTTGTGGGGCCACCTCGGGGAAACTTGAGGGTTGGTTTTACTCGTAGCTAGTCTCATCTGACTATGCCCAGAGAATGAGATATGTGCAGCTCCTATCAGGATTTGTCGGCACATTCGGGCGGTTTTGCTGGACTTGTTTTACCATTGTCGAGGATGTCTTGTAACCGGGATGCCGAGTCTGATCAGATTGTCTTGGGAGAAGGAATATCATTCGTTGACCGTGAGAGCTTGTGATGGGCTAAGTTGGGACACCCCTATAGGGATTTGAACTTCCGAAAGCCGTGCCCGCGGTTATGGGCAGATGGGAATTTGTTAATGTCCGGTTGTAGAAAACCTGAAGTTGAACTTAATTAAAATGCACCAACCGCGTGTGTAACCATGATGGTCTCTTCTCGGCGAAGTCCGGGAAGTGAACACGGTGTTGGAGTTATGCTTGACGTAGGTTGTTCTAGGATCACTTCTTGATCATAGTTTCTCGACCATGCTTTTGCCTTCTCTTCTCGCTCTCATTTGCGTATGTTAGCCACCAAATATGCTACTCGCTTGGTGCAGCTCCACCTCATACCTTTTACCCTACCTATAAGCTTAAATAGTCTTGATCGCCAGGGTGTGAGATTGCTGAGTCCCCGTGACTCACATATACTTCCAAAACCAGCTTGTAGGTGCCGATGATACCGTGCAGGTGACACAACCGAGCTCAAGGAGGAGCTCGATGAAGATCATCTTCGTTATGTTGTTTCCGTTTCCAATTGATCAGTAGTGGAGCCCAGTTGGGATGATCGGGGATCTGTGTAGCATTTGGGGTAGTCTTATTTTATTTTGGGTTCCGTAGTCGGACCTTGCTTGTATCTGGTTGATGTAATGCTTTATTCATGTAATTGTGTGAAGTGGCGATTGTAAGCCAACTACGTATCTCTTTCCCTTATGTATTACATGGGTTGTGTGAAGATTACCTCACTTGCGACATTACTTTCAATGCAGTTATGCCACTAAGTCGTGCTTCGACACGTGGGAGATATAGCCGCATCGAGGGTGTTACAAGTTGGTAATCAGAGCCTTCCCCGACCTTAGGAGCCCCCTGCTTGATCGAATCGTTGGTGTTGTCGAGTCTAGAAAAATGTTTTGAGTCATTTAGGATTATATATATCGGAGAGTAGGATTTCTCTTTAGTCCTCAGTCCCTTCATCGCTCTAGTGAGGCATCCTAACGTAGAGTTTTGACTCTTCTCTTCTCAAATTTCACTAAAAAAATTTAGGATCACACGGGTATCTTGGAATCGTTCCGATGGTTTTGTGACGGGAACATTGTTCTTGGTGCCTCCTGACATTTAGGGGTTGTGGCAGTGTCCCGGTGAGTTGAGCTCCGAGGTGTTGTCGTCGCAATTTTATCATTGCAGTTCTAGAATACCCGAGTTTCGCTGACATCGAAAATCTCTTTTATGCAGTTGTTGGTGAGATAACCTCGATGCCACCCAGTACTGGGGCGGGAGTTCAGGAGTATTGCCATAACTCGTATAACGGATGCTTTTCGAAGGTTGAGGTAAACGATTTCCGAAGGTTTCCTGGTTATGTGTTGAAGGATGGATACAGATGGATGTAGGATTTGTTAGTTTTTGGTGAGATATTTGAAGGAAATATTCCCTAGAGGCGATAATAAATTTATTATTTATTTCCTTATATCATGATAAATGTTTATTATTCATGCTAGAATTGTATTAACCGGAAACATAATACATGTGTGAATACATAGACAAACAGAGTGTCACTGGTATGCCTCTACTTGACTAGCTAGTTGATCAAAGATGGTTATGTTTCCTAACCATAGACATGAGTTGTCATTTGATTAACTGGATCACATCATTAGGAGAATGATGTGGTTGACTTGACCCATTCCGTTAGCATAGCACTTGATCGTTTAATTTGTTGCTATTGCTTTTTTCATGACTTATACATGTTCCTATGACTATGAGATTATGCAACTCCCGTTTACCGGAGGAACACTTTGTGTGCTACCAAACATCACTACATAACTGGGTGATTATAAAGGTGCTCTACAGGTGTCTCCGAAGGTACTTGTTGGGTTGGTGTATTTCGAGATTAGGATTTGTCACTCCGATTGTCGGAGAGGTATCTCTGGGCCCTCTCGGTAATGCACATCACTTAAGCCTTGCAAGCAATGCAACTAATAAGTTAGTTTCAAGATGTTGTATTACGGAACGAGTAAAGAGACTTGCCGGTAACGAGATTGAACTAGGTATTGAGATACCGACGATCGAATCTCGGGCAAGTAACATACCGATGACAAAGGGAACAACGTATGTTGTTATGCGGTCTGACCGATAAAGATCTTTGTAGAATATGTAGGAGCCAATATGAGCATCCAGGTTCCGCTATTGGTTATTGACCAGAGACGTGTCTCGATCATGTCTACATTGTTCTCGAACCCGTAAGGTCCGCACGCTTAACGTTACGATGATAGTTTCATTATGAGTTTATATATTTTGATGTACCGAAGGTTGTTCGGAGTCCCGGATGTGATCACGGACTTGACAAGGAGTCTCGAAATGGTCGAGACATGAAGATCGATATATTGGACGACTATATTTGGACACCGGAAAGGTTCCGGGTGAGATTGGGACAATACCGGATCACCGGGAGGTTGTCGGAACCCCCCGGGAGGTATATGGGCCTTATTGGGCCTTGGTGGAAAGGAGGGGAAAGGAGCAAGGGAGGGGGCGTACCCCCCCCCCCCAAGCCCAATCCGAATTGGGAGGGGGGCCGGCCCCCCCTTTCCTTCCTCCCTCCTTCCTCTTCCTTCCCTCTCCGACTCCTAATAGGAAAAGGGGGAGTCCTACTCCCGGTGGGAGTTGGACTCCCCCCTAGGGCGCGCCACCCTCCTTGGCCGGCCCCCTCCTCCACTCCTTTATATACGGGGGCAGGGGGGCACCCCAGAGACACAACATTTGATCATTGATCTCTTAGCCGTGTGTGGTGCCCCCCTCCACCATAATCCTCGATAATATTGTAGCGGTGCTTAGGCGAAGCCCTGCGATGGTAGAACATCAAGATCGTCACCACGCCGTCGTGCTGACGGAACTCATCCCCGGCACTTTGCTGGATCAGAGTCCGGGGATCGTCATCGAGTTGAACGTGTACAAAAACTCGGAGGTGCCGTAGTTTCGGTGCTTGATCGGTCGGGCCGTGAAGACGTACGACTACATCAACCGCGTTGTTATAACACTTCCGCTTCCGGTCTACGAGGGTACGTAGTCAACACTCTCCCCTCTCGTTGCTGTGCATCACCATGATCTTGCGTGTGCGTAGGATTTTTTTTGAAATTACTACGTTCCCCAACAGTGGCATCCGAGCCTAGGTTTTATGTGTTGATATTATATGCACGAGTAGAAGACAAGTGAGTTGTGGGCGATATAAGTCATACTGCTTACCAGCATGTCATACTTTCGTTCAGCGGTATTGTTGGATGAAGTGGCCGGGACCGACATTACGCGTACGCTTACGCGAGACTGGTTCTACCGACATGCTTTGCACACAGGTGGCTGGCGGGTGTCAGTTTCTCCAACTTTAGTTGAACCGAGTGTGGCTACGCCCGGTCCTTGCGAAGGTTAAAATAGCACCAACTTGACAAACTATCGTTGTGGTTTTTGATGCGTAGGTAAGATTGGTTCTTGCTAAGCCCGTAGCAGCCACATAAAACTGGATGTCTAACTTGTTTTTGCAGGGCATGTTGTGATGCGATATGGTCAAGGCATGATGCTAAATTTTATTGTATGAGATGATTATGTTTTGTAACCAAGTTATCGACAACTGGCAGGAGCCATATGGTTGTCGCTTTATTGTATGCAATGCTTTCACCCTGTAATGCTTTACTTTATCACTAAGCGGTAGCGATAGTCGTAGACGCATAAGATTGGCAAGACGACAACAATGCTACGATGGAGATCAAGGTGTCGCGCCGGTGACGATGGTGATCATGATGATGCTTCGGAGATGGAGATCACAAGCAAAAGATGATGATGGCCATATCATATCACTTATATTGATTGCATGTGATGTTTATCTTTTATGCATCTTATCTTGCTTTGATTGACGGTAGCATTATAAGATGATCTCTCACTAAATTTCAAGATAAAAGTGTTCTCCCTGAGTATGCACCATTGCCAAAGTTCGTCGTGCCCAGACACCACGTGATGATCGGGTGTGATAAGCTCTACGTCCATCTACAACGGGTGCAATCCAGTTTTGCACACGCAGAATACTCAGGTTAAACTTGACGAGCCTAGCATATGCAGATATGGCCTCGGAACACTGAGACCGAAAGGTCGAGCGTGAATCATATAGTAGATATGATCAACATAATGATGTTCACCATTGATAGCTACTCCATTTCACGCGATGATCGGTTATGGTTTAGTTGATTTGGATCATGTGATCACTTAGATGATTAGAGGGATGTCTATCTAAGTGGGAGTTCTTAAGTAATATGATTAATTGAACTTTAATTTATCATGAACTTAGTCCTGGTAGTATTATCATATCTATGTTGTAGATAAATAGCTCGCGATGTTGCTCCCCGTTTAATTTTTATATGTTCCTAGAGAAAACTAAGTTGAAAAATGTTAGTAGCAATGATGCGGATTGGATCCGGGATCTGAGGTTTATCCTCATTGCTGCACAGAAGAATTATGTCCTTGATGCACCGCTAGGTGACTGACATATTGCAGGAGCAAATGTAGATGTTATGAATGTTTGGCTAGCTCAATATGATGACTACTTGATAGTTTAGTGCACCATGCTTAATAGCTTAGAATCGGTACTTCAAAGACGTTTTGAACATCATGGATCATATAAGATGTTCCAGGAGTTGAAGTTAATATTTCAAGCAAATACCCGCGTTGAGAGATATGAAGTCTCCAACAAGTTCTATAGCTAAAAGATGGAGGAGAATAGCTCAAGCAGTGAGCATGTGCTCAGATTATCTGGGTACTACAATCGCTTGAATCAAGTGGGAGTTAATCTTCCAGATAAAATAGTGATTGACAGAATTCTCTAGTCACCATCACCAAGTTAGTAGAACTTCGTGATGAACTATAGTATGCAAGGGATGACATAAATGATTCCCGAGCTTTTCATGATGATGAAATCGATGAAGGTAGAAATCAAGAAATAGCATCAAGTGTTGATGATTAACAAGACCACTAGTTTCAATAAAAGGGCCAAGGGAAAGAAATGGAACTTCAAGAAGAACGGCAAGAAAGTTGCTGCTCAAGTGAAGAAGCCCAAGTCTGGACCTAAGCCTGAGACTAAGTGCTTCTACTGCAAAGGGACTGGTCATTGGAAGCGGAAATGCCCTGAATGTCTAGTGGATAAGAAAGATGGCAAAGTGAACAAGGGTATATTTGATATACAGGTTATTGATATGTACTTTACTAGTGTTTATAGCAACCCCTCGGTATTCGATACTGGTTCAGTTGCTAAGAATAGTAACTCGAAACAGGAGTTGCAGAATGAATAGAGACTAGTTAAGGGTGAAGTGATGATGTGTATTGGAAATGGTTCCAAGATTGATGTGATCATCATCGCACACTCCCTATACTTTCAGGATTAGTGTTATACCTAAAATAAATATTATTTAGTGTTTGTGTTGAGCATGAATATGATTGGATCATGTTTATTGCAATACGGTTATTCATTTAAGTAAGAGAATAAATTGTTGTTCTGTTTACATGAATAAAACCTTATATTGTTACACACCCAATGAAAATGGTTCGTTATATCTTGATCATAGTGATACACATATTCATAATCTTGAAACCAAAAGATGCAAAGTTAATAATGATAGTGCAAATTATTTGTGGCACTGCCGTTTAGGTCATATTGGTGTAAAGTGCATGAAGAAACTCCATGCTGATGGACTTTTGGAATCACTTGATTATGAATCACTTGATGCTTGTGAACCATGCCTCATGGGCAAGATGACTAAGACTCCGTTCTCCGGAACAACGGAGCGAGCAACTGACTTATTGGAAATAATACATACTGATGTATGCGGTCCGATGAGTGTTAAGGCTCACGGCAAGTATCGTTATTTTTTGACCTTCACAGATGATTTGAGCAGATATGGGTATATCTACTTAATGAAACACAAGTCTGAAACATTTGAAAAGTTTAAAGAATTTCAGAGTGAAGTGGAGAATCATCGTAACAAGAAAATAAAAGTTTCTACGATATGATCGCAGAGGTAAAATATTTGAGTTAAGAGTTTGGCCTTCAGTTAAAACAATGTGAAATAGTTTCACTACTCACGCCACCTGGAACACCATAGTGTAATGGTGTGTCCGAACGTCATAACCATACTTTATTAGATATGGTGCGATCTATGATGTCTCTTACTGATCTACCACTATCATTTTGGGGTTATGCATTAGAGACAGTTGCATTCACGTTAAATAGGGCACCATCTAAATCCGTTGAGATGACGCCGTATGGACTATGGTTTGGCAAGAAACCTAAGCTGTCATTTCTTAAAGTTTGGGGCTGCGATGCTTATATGAAAAAGTTTCATCCTGATAAGCTCAAACCCAAATCGGAGAAATGTGTCTTCATAGGATACCCAAAGGAGACTATTGGATACACCTTCTATCACAGATCTGAAGGCAAGACTTTTGTTGCTAAATTCGGAGTCTTTCTAGAGAAGGAGTTTCTCTCGAAAGAAGTGAGTGGGAGGAAAGTAGAACTTGATGAGGTAACTGTACCTGCTCCCTTATTGGAAAGTAGTTCATCACAGAAATCTGTTCCTGTGCCTACTACACCAATTAGTGAGGAAGCTAATGATGAAGATCATGTAACTTCAGATGAAGTTACTACCGAAACCTCGTAGGTAAACCAGAGCGAGATCCGCACTAGAGTGGTACGATAATCCTGTTCTAGAGGTCATGTTACTTGACCATGACGAGCCTATGAACTATGAGGAAGCGATGATGAGCCCAGATTCCGCGAAATGGCTTAAGGCCATGAAATCTGAGATGAGATCCATGTATGAGAACAAAGTATGGACTTTGATTGACTTGCCCAATGATCAGCGAGCCATTGAGATTAAATGAATCTTCAAGAGGAAGACGGACGCTGATAGTAGTGTTACTATCTACAAAGCTAGAATTGTCGCAAAAAGGTTTTCGACAAGTTCAAGGTGTTGACTACGATGAGAGTTTCTCACTCGTATAAATGCTTAAGTCTGTCCGAGTCATGTTAGCAATTGCCGCATTTTATGAAATCTGGCAAATGGATAAACAAAACTGCATTCTTTAGTGGATTTATTAAAGAAGAGTTGTATATGATGCAACCAGAAGGTTTTGTCAATCCTAAAGGTACTAACAAAATATGCAAGCTCCAGCGATCCATCTATGGACTAGTGCAAGCATCTCGGAGTTGGAATATACGCTTTGATAAGTTGATCAAAGCATATAGTTTTATACAGACTTGCGGTAAAGCCTGTATTTACAAGAAAGTGAGTGGGAGCACTACAACATTTCTGATAAGTATATGTGAATGACATATTGTTGATCAAAGATAATGTAGAATTATTCTGCAAAGCATAAAGGAATGTTTGAAAGGAGTTTTTCAAAGAAAGACCTCGGTGAAGCTGCTTACATATTAAGCATCAAGATCTATAGAGATAGAGATAGATCAAGACACTTGATAAGTTTTTCAATGAGTACATACCTTGACAAGATTTTGAAGTAGTTCAAAATGGAACAATCAAAGAAGGAGTTCTTGACTGTGTTACAAGGTGTGAAGTTGAGTAAGACTCAAAACCCGACCACGGCAGAAGATAGAGAGACAATGAAAGTCATTCCCTATGCCTCAGCCATAGGTTCTATAAAGTATGCCATGCTGTGTACCAGACCTATTGTATACCCTGCCCTGAGTTTGGCAAGGGAGTACAATAGTGATCTAGGAGTAGATCACTGGACATTGGTCAAAATTATCCTTAGTGGAATAAGGATATGTTTCTCGATTATGGAAGTGACAAAAGGTTCGTCATAAAGGGTTACGTCGATGCAAATTTTGACACTGATCCAGATGACTCTAAATCTCAATCTGGATACATATTGAAAGTGGGAGCAATTAGCTAGAGTAGCTCCGTGCAGAGCATTATTGACATAGAAATTTGCAAAATACTTACGGTAATGTGGCAGACCCGTTGACTAAACTTCTCTCATAAGCAAAACATGATCACACCTTAGTACTCTTTGGGTGTTAATCACATAGCGATGTGAACTAGATTATTGAATCTAGTAAACCCTTTGGGTGTTGGTCACATGTCGATGTGAACTATGGGTGTTAATCACATGGTGATGTGAACTATTGGTATTAAATCACATGGCGATGTGAACTAGATTATTGACTCTAGTGCAAGTGGGAGACTGAAGGAAATATGCCCTAGAGGCAATAATAAAGTTATTATTTATTTCCTTATATCATGATAAATGTTTATTATTCATGCTAGAATTGTATTAACCAGAAACATAATACATGTGTGAATACATAGACAAACAGAGTGTCACTGGTATGCCTCTACTTGACTAGCTCATTGATCAAAGATGGTTATGTTTCCTAACCATAGACATGAGTTGTCATCTGATTAACGGGATCACATCATTAGGAGAATGATGTGATTGACTTGACCCATTCCGTTAGCATAGCACTTGATCGTTTAGTTTGTTGCTATTGCTTTTTTCATGACTTATACATGTTCCTATGACTATGAGATTATGCAACTCCCGTTTACCAGAGGAACACTTTGTGTGCTACCAAACGTCACAACGTAACTGGGTGATTATAAAGGTGCTCTACAGGTGTCTCCGAAGGTACTTGTTGGGTTGGTGTATTTCGAGATTAGGATTTGTCACTCCGATTGTCGGAGAGGTATCTCTGGGCCCTCTCGGTAATGCACATCACTTAAGCCTTGCAAGCATTGCAACTAATAAGTTATTTGCAAGATGATGTATTACGGAAGGAGTAAAGAGACTTGCCGGTAACGAGATTGAACTAGGTATTGAGATACCGACGATCGAATCTCGGGCAAGTAACATACCGATGACAAAGGGAACAACGTATGTTGTTATGCGGTCTGACCGATAAAGATCTTTGTAGAATATGTAGGAGCCAATATGACCATCCAGGTTCCGCTATTGGTTATTGACCGGAGACGTGTCTCGGTCATGTCTATATTGTTCTCGAACCCGTAGGGTCTGCACGCTTAACGTTACGATGACAGTTTCATTATAAGTTTATATATTTTGATGTAACTAAGGTTGTTCGGAGTCCCGGATGTGACCACGGACTTGACGAGGAGTCTCGAAATGGTCGAGACATAAAGATTGATATATTGGACGACTATATTTGGACACCGAACAGGTTCCGGGTGAGATTGGGACAATACCGGATCACCGGGAGGTTATCGGAACCCCCCCCCAGGAGGTATATGGGCCTTATTGGGCCTTAGTGGAAAGGAGGGGAAAGGAGCAAGGGAGGGGGCGCCCCCCCCAAGCCCAATCCGAATTGGGAGGGGGGCCGGCCCCCCTTTCCTTCCTCCCACCTTCCTCTTCCTTCCCTCTCCTACTCCTAATAGGAAAAGGGGGAGTCCTACTCCCGGTGGGAGTTGGACTCCCCCCTAGGGCGCGCCACCCTCCTTGGTCGGGCCCCTCCTCCACTCCTTTATATACGGGGGCATGGGGCACCCCAGAGACACAACAATTGACCATTGATCTCTTAGCCGTGTGCGGTGCCCCCCTCCACCATAATCCTCGATAATATTGTAGCGGTGCTTAGGCGAAGCCCTGCGATGGTAGAACATCAAGATCATCACCACGATGTCGTGCTGACGGAACTCATCCCTGACACTTTGCTGGATCGGAGTCCGGGGATCGTCATCGAGCTGAACGTGTACAAAAACTCCGAGGTGCCGTAGTTTCGGTGCTTGATCGGTCGGGCCGTGAAGACGTACGACTACATCAACCGCGTTGTTATAACGCTTCCGCTTCCGGTCTACGAGGGTATGTAGACAACACTCTCCCCTCTCGTTGCTGTGCATCACCATGATCTTGCGTGTGTGTAGGAAATTTTTTGAAATTACTACATTCCCCAACAATATTATGCTTCCCCTGTATCCCCAACACCTGATTGCATAACCGGAAAATTTCAGGAGTTCATAAGTGGGAATTCAAGTAGCTCTTAGGATATATTTTCTGACAGATGTATGATATGAAATTGGGGTTCGACGTCTAGTCATCCGCCTATCCACGGTTGGTTTTTATAGTGGTCTCGTTGTGTCTTAAAGAGTCCTTGGCTATGCTGACTCGGGGACGCTTCGTATGTCATGTGCACTTCCTTGTACATGATGGTGTTGTACGATCGAGCCCGTGTAGGCCCCACCATGAAAACTTCGGACGAAATCTCTATCATATGTTTGTTCCGGCTTATTCTGCAAGCCAATCCTTCGTTTTTGTTTAGAGTTCTGGTATTCGAGTTGCTTCAATGTCAAGTGTTGATTCCATACCTTTCCTAAGTGATGTTCTCATGTTTCTATGTGAATACTAATCCTTCTCGATCATCGAGTTTGTCATTTCAATTTATTCTCAACCGGCAGGTTTCTCTTCAAGTGGATCCGTTCATTTTCAACATCCGCAAGATTCAATCTCAGCTTTCTCAACGGTGTTCGTTGCAGCCATCCCAAGTTGTCTTTGTTTTCCCACCCTCTCACCCTTGTTTTTCTTGAAGGATTCAGATTTCTTCATCAAGTATCCATCTTATTCATGTGAAGCCTCTCCACTCCTTTTCCGTCAATGTTCTTACCCGGTGATTCTCATGATGATTCTAACGGAGCCTCAAGTTCGTCATTATTTGCTCTTTTTCTTCTCCGGTGGACTAAACTCAAGCTTTCATGTTGATCATATCCTTTTTCCTCATTTCAAATGCTTTCCCATACCGGTGCACCTCATAATAATTCACTTCTCGCTATTCATTTGTTCGGAAGTGCTGAAGATATCTCAGAAGGCTCGTCTTGTCATTCAAGATCCGTTCAACCTATTTCGAGGTTGTTATCTCATTCAAGACATTTAAATCAACCGGTGGAATCTCTCTTTTTAAGCTATCGTTCAACGGTGTTTCTTTTGAGTGGGCCCTAACCCACAGGTCTTTTCCCAGGATCTTACCTGACTCTTCTTATTTTCCCGAAGCTATCCTCAAATTTCTTTTGAAGTTTGACGTAAGAATGATTTATCATCAGTCAAATGCCTTTCTCCAAGATCGGTTAAATTCTTTTCATCGTTGGCTCAATCTCTTCGCTTTTGATTCTTCCGGAGTGCCTCTACAATATTTGGTGGTGTTTCTCATCGTCATTCTCAGTTTTTGAAGACCAAAGAAGAGTTTCTCTTAAATCTTGATCCATTCTCTTCAAGATTCATGATTCTAGCTTGTTGCCATCATCTCATAAATCTTTTCGATTGTGAGAATTCTTTTCACCTATCCGGAGCAATTCAAGATTCTTTTCAATTTGATTCTCCGGAGCCCATCATCTCAGAGTTTTTCATTCTCAGCTTTCAGCTCTCGTTCCTCAAATATTACCAGTGCTTCGTTCAAATATCCTCTAATCAGTTTGTGATCTCTTCGTTCTCTTGTATCTAAATTTTTCCCAAGTATCTTTGTTCGTTTTCAAATTCTTCCCAGTGATTCTTTATCTTTTCTTTGTTCATTTTTTAATTCTTATGGTGGTTCGTTTAAGATTTCTCTTCCTTCCTTATCATATCAATTCATTCGTTGTTTCGATTCCACCGGTGGTTCGTTCAAGACCATCTCAAGTTGGCTCCATATCTATCTTAATCCTTTCTACGAGAATAAGTAGTATGCCAAATCCGCTGCTTATTATCAATTTAAATTGGTGAAGGATACGCATAACGTAATTCTTATTTTTGTTTCATCCAAGTGATTAGTTCCCTATTCCAGAGGTTCATCAAAATTCTTGATTTCTGTTGTTTCATCTTTTCTTTTCCGGAGTTCCAAGTTTCCACTTTATCTCGTCGCAAAGCTTCATTTAATCTTTGCAAGGTTTCACTTTGTGTTTTCAACTTCTCTCTCTTCTCGTTATCCTTTTGTTACCGGATTTCTTCATGGAGACTCTACATGATGGTTCTTAAAGGATTTAATTCCTTCTCGAAGTTTTCATCGACATTCTTTTCTAGGGAGCTCAAGTATTCTTCATCTTGCTATCCAGAGTGCAATTCTTTCTTCCGTATCATTGGAGGTGGTATTATGTCATTCTTGATAATTTGAGCTCATGTTTCATGATCCACATGTTGTTAAGAATGAGGTATTTTTAATCCATCAATCTCATCTTTGGATGTATCTTGGGTTATATTTCACCTAAAGCCTTCCCTAAGGATTGTTGCTCTCTATGGTGCTTATAAAGGACCCAAGTTCTTCTTTATCCTCCCGGTGAAATACTTTCTCGTCTCCTTGTTCATACTAATCCAATTCTTTTTCCCGTGAGTGGCGGGTTGTCACCTCATAATTTGATATGTATTCCATAAGACCATATCAAGCTTATTCTTTTCGTTGTTGGTTTCCCAACAACTCCGTTATAGCATTTGTTGTAAGCGTGCTTCCACAAGATCTTGTTTCCCTTTGTTCATTCCATTCCATTCTTACTTTTGTTCCGGAGGCATTGTGATGTTGCTCTCTTCAACCCATCTTTTCTTTTTTTCAGGATCGTGTTCTTTCTTGGTTTATACATTTAACCAGAGTGTTGTGTCCTTTTGCTCAAGCTCTTTCATTTTATCAAGTCTTTCATCTCTTTTCAACCGAAGTGCTACCCGAATCGGTTCTTTCTTTTCCTCTTTCTTAACGGAGTGCTTTCAACTTCGTTCATCTCCGTTGTATTCTTCTCTCGAAATGGCTTAACCTTGCAAGGTTCTTTGGTTTCATTCGTTTGTCAAAGAAGCAACTTAGCTTTACCTCTTCTCTTTCTCTTCCGTTTTTCCCTCCGGTGCCCTTCTAGATCTCGGGACGAGATCCTCTCGTAGTGGTGGAGTGTTGTAACGCCCCGAGACTGATGTGCCAGGTGTCTTCTAGTTATTCGCTGTTGTTGTCTTGTCTTTGCTTGCGTGTCATGCATCTCATATCATGTCATCATGTGCATTTCATTTGCATACATGTTCGTCTCATGCATCCGAGCATTTTCCCCGTTGTCCGTTTTGCAATCCGGCGCTCCTATGTCATCCGGTGTCCCTTTATACCTTTTTTCGTGTGCGGGCATTAAACGTTCTCGGATTGGACCGCGACTTGTCATGCGGCCTTGGTTTACTACCGGTAGACCGCCTGTCAAGTTTCGTATCATTTGGACTCCGTTTGATACTCCAACGGTTAACCGAGGGACCGAAAAGGCCTCGTGTGTGTTGCAGCCCAACACCCCTCCAAAGTGGCCCAAAACCCATCTAAACCTCCTCCATCCTCTCGGTCGTTCGATCACGATCGCGTGGCCGAAAACCGCACCTCATTTGGACTCTCCTAGCTCCCTCTACCTATATATATGTGCATCTCCCCCAAAATCCGGGTCTAAACCTAGATCTTCCTCCTCCGCGCGCCGGACATGTCCACTCCACCGCCGGACATGTCCGCCGGCCACCTCACCCCGGCCAATAGCAGGCCGCCACCTCAGCGTTGCCGTCGCCCGAGCCAATCGCTGCGCGCCACGCGTCCCCCGCGCCTCCCCACTCCGCCGCGGCCCGCGCAGCCCACCGCGGGCCTGCCCGGCCCGTCTGCCGTCGCCGAGTGCGCCGCGGCGCCCGCGCGACCCGCCGCCGTCCGCCCGGCTCGCTGCTCCACCCAGCGCCACCGCGGCCTCGCTGGCGTTGCCCGCCGCCACCGCATCCTGCCGGCGTCAGCCTCGGTCCCCGCGTGCACCGCCTCCATCTCCGCTCCGCCTCGCGCCGCTCGCGCCTGCGCCGCCACTCTCCCGCCGTGCTGCGCCGCCTCGCTGGCCACGAGCTTCGGCGAGCTCGCTCCTCCGCCCTGCGTCGTCCGGTCGCCGCCTCCTCGCCGGAATCGCCCTCCGCCGTCATCTCCTTCCACTTCGCCCGCCGTCCCCGTCGTCTCCAGTGAGATCCGCCGACCTCGTCATCTGCGCCAACCGGGACCAGATCCACCGGTCCCTCCATCCAAACGCCTCCCTTTGTCCCGGATCTCGTCGTCCCGCACCGCTCCGTCCCGTTGACTTTCTCGGAGAGGTCTAATTTTCGTCTAAGTCCCAGTAATTTTATGCATTCTTCATTGCATCATAACTCATCACACGTTGCTTCGATTCATGCGTGTAGCATATCAAAATGTCCGTCTCGACGAGTACATCATTTCATCTCATTGCATCATTCTCAGTTGAGCTTATCGTGATGCCCTAAATGTTGTTGGAAGAGAGCTATGTGAGGATTGTTTCAGATCTATTTCAGCAAATGCTCTTTTGTCATTTTTGCCATGATTAATGTGTGCATGCTATGATCTTGAGCTCTACATGTGTTTTGTAGAATGCCATGCCATCTTTACAGGGGTGTATGCCATGTATTTTTGTGATCTTTGTGGTGACTAGCACAAGCATGCAAAGTAGCTTACTCGATGATGCTGATTTCAGGGACTTAGAATTTCACTAAGTCCTTGCCCTGTCATTATTTTTATGCCATATGTTCATGTTTTTCCTAGTGATCCGTGCCTCTTTTTAGCATGATCAGTAAGGATGTTTTGTAGATATTGCGGTGCTCTATCCATCCATGTCTTTGATTGTATTTATGGAGCACCCTAGCTTGAGTCAATCGAGCTCTACTTTTGCTATAAAATGTTCCTGGCAGATTGTTAACATGTTTAGCAATTTTTCCGAGCTTGTTGTTGTTGATCCATGCATGCTTTGTTGTTGTTCTTTCCATGTCTAGCTTCTATGTCATGTCTATTTGCTGGGTGTATGGTTAGTTTATCATGCAATGCCTCGTAGTGCGTGCATTGTATTCTCTGATCCCTTTTGGCTCATGGTCATTAAGGGACTTTTGTTGTATGCTTTGAGTAGCTTCATGCCATGCCTTCATTTGCCATGATATGTTCCTGTAGCATGTTGTTACCTTGCTCTAAACATTGCTTCCTGATGTAAATTCCTGACTTGATGTTTATTTCACCAAGTCTGAAACCTGATATCTTTTGCAGTTTTGCCATGCTTGTTTGAACCTGCTATTGAGTGATTTAGCCGTAGCTCAGTGTTCATCTTTTATCAAGAATCATGAGTGGATCCCTGCCATGTATTTGGTTGTCATGTTGGAGTGCTGTAGCATGTTGTTCTTATGGCATTTAGATGGCTTCTTGCTGATTATTGCAGACCGGTGCCATATTTGTTTTGCTTGCCATTTCCAAACCGTGCATCCGGTTCCGGTGATCTTTATATCGATTTCGACCGAAATCAACTCCTCTTTCCAGTGGCACTATTGGATTTCCAAGTTGAGGCCAGGTTCAATCTTTCCTTTCCAAATCATGCATATGCATCACATACCGCATCCCGCATATCATGCCATGTTCATGTGTTGGTTGTTTACTATGTTGTGTGCTTCTTTCCGGTGTTGCTTCTTCGGGTTGGTTCCGATAACGTCGCGTTTGTGAGGACCCGTTCGACTACGTTCGTTTGTCTTCTTCATGGACTCGTTCTTCTTCCTTGCGGGATTTCAGGCAAGATGACCATACCCTCGAAATCACTTCTATCTTTGCTTGCTAGTTGCTCGCTCTTTTGCTATGCCTATGCCGCGATACCTACCACTTTCTTATCATGCCTCCCATATTGTTGAGACAAGCCTCTAACCCACCTTGTCCTAGCAAACCGTTGTTTGGCTATGTTACCGCTTTGCTCAGCCCCTCTTATAGCGTTGCTAGTTGTAGGTGAATATTGGAGTTTGTTCCTTGTTGGAACATGGATATTTTGTTGGGATATCACAATATCTCTTATTTAATTATTGCATCTATATACTTGGTAAAGGGTGGTAGGCTCGGCCTTATGCCTGGTGTTTTGTTCCACTCTTACCGCCCTAGTTTCCGTCATATCGGTGTTATGTTCCCGGATTTTACGTTCCTTACACGGTTGGGTTATAATGGGAACCCCTTGACAGTTCGCCTTGAATAAAACTCCTCCAGCAAGGCCCAACCTTGGTTTTTCCATTTGCACTAACAACCTACCACCTTCCCTTGGGTTTTGCAGGCTCAAGGGTCATCTTTATTTTAAGCCTCCCGGGCCAGTACTTCTCTAAGTGTTGGTCCGAACTGAGCTGCCTGCGGGGCCACCTCGGGGAAACTTGAGGGTTGGTTTTACTCGTAGCTAGTCTCATCTGAGTGTGCCCTGAGAACGAGATATGTGCAGCTCCTATCGGGATTTGTCGGCACATTCGGGCGGTTTTGCTGGACTTGTTTTACCATTGTCAAGGATGTCTTGTAACCGGGATGCCGAGTCTGATCGGATTGTCTTGGGAGAAGGAATATCCTTCGTTGACCATGAGAGTTTGTGATGGGCTAAGTTGGGACACCCCTACAGGGATTTGAACTTCTGAAAGCCATGCCCGCGGTTATGGGCAGATGGGAATTTGTTAATGTCCGGTTGTAGAAAACCTGAAGTTGAACTTAATTAAAATGCACCAACCGCGTGTGTAACCGTGATGGTCTCTTCTCGGCGGAGTCCGGGAAGTGAACACGGTGTTGGACTTATGCTTGACGTAGGTTGTTCTAGGATCACTTCTTGATCATAGTTTCTCGATCGTGCTTTTGCCTTCTCTTCTCGCTCTCATTTGCGTATGTTAGCCACCAAATATGCTAGTCGCTTGCTGCAACTCCACCTCATCCCTTTTACCCTACCTATAAGCTTAAATAGTCTTGATCGCCAGGGTGTGAGATTGCTGAGTCCCCGTGAGTCACAGATACTTCCAAAACCAGCTTGCAGGTGCCGATGATACCGTGCAGGTGACGCAACCGAGCTCAAGGAGGAGCTCGATGAAGATCGTGTTCGTTATGTTGTTTCCGTTTCTAGTTGATCAGTAGTGGAGCCCAGTTGGGACGATCGGGGATCTGTGTAGCATTTGGGGCAGTCTTCTTTTATATTGGGTTCCGTAGTCAGACCTTGATTGTATCTGGTTGATGTAATGTTTTATTCATGTAATTGTGTGAAGTGGCAATTGTAAGCCAACTATGTATCTCTTTCCCTTATGTATTACATGGGTTGTGTGAAGATTATCTCACTTGCGACATTGCTTTCAATGCGGTTATGCCTCTAAGTCGTGCTTCGACACGTGGGAGATATGGCCGCATCGAGGGTGTTACAACGTGGACGACACTCTCCCCTCTCATTGCTATGCATCACCATGATCCTGCGTGTGTGTAGGAATTTTTTTGAAATTACTACTTTCCCCAACAATCCTCACCATCGCCACTCCAGAGAAACACTCTCCCAAAGATGAAGATTTTAACGTCTTTATGGTCTTCGAGACTTTCTCTTCAAATAATCGGCGTAAGAGGGCACTTCGCGAACTCGCCAAAGTCCACCAAGTAACCGCAGTGAGCCCATGGTGCGACGCTGCAATAACCCTCACCGTTGACGATGAACCAAGGTCCCAATCAGTCCGAGCACCCGCCACTTTAGTAATAAACCCCATTGTGGACGGCTTTCAACTTACCAAAGTCCTCATGGACGGCAGCAGTGGGCTTAACCTCATTTACGAGGACACGCTCGACAAAATGCAGGTCGATAGAACACGCATCGAGCAAAGCAATACCACCTTTCGAGGCATCGTCCCCAGTCAAGAAGCACGATGTTCGGGGAGAATTAAACTTGATGTACTATTCGGCACGCCTGAAAATTACAGAAGAGTTGCTCTTTCACATTGTTCCCTTCAATAGCGAATATCACACCCTTCTAGGGCGGGACGCTTTCTCATGCTTACAAGCCGTACCCCATTATGGGTACATGAAGCTTAAAATGCCAGGGCCCAATGGAATAATTGCAGTTATGAGTGATCCGGATAAAGCACTCCGTGCCGAAAACAAAACCGCATCCTTGGCTCTTGAGGCACTATCTGAAGCCATTGCGGCCGAAGAACTAACAACCCTATGATCCATGGTGGACAAGGATGATGTGCTTCTCGACAAGAGACCTAAATCCACCTCTTTCAAGCCAGCAGATGAAATAGTTAAATTTCAAGTGCACCCGACGGATCCTAATAAATCAGCGTCCATCAGAGCACAGTTGGACCCGATAGTACGCACGTTCCTACATGAAAACTGGGATATCTTCGCCTGGCACCCTTCGGGCATGCCCGAGATCCCACGCAGACTGGCCGAACACAACCTCAACATAATCAAAGGGTTCAAACCAGTCAAGCAATCGCTGTGGCAATTTTTCGAACCCAAACGACAAGCTATGGGGGAGGAGCTAGCCAAACTACTTGAGGCCGGGTTCGTCAGAGAAATCAAACACCTGGATTGGCTAGCCAACTTGGTCATGGTGCCGAAGAAAGATAAATCCTGGCGCCTTTGTGTCGATTTCAAAGACCTCAATAAAGCTTGCCTTAAAGACCCTTTTTCCATTTTCCCGCATTGACCAGATCATTGATGCGACCGCGGGACTCGACTCACTGTGTTTCCTTGATGCTTACTCCGGATACCATTAGATTAAAATGAAGGAGTCCAACCAGGCCGCAACAGCATTCATCACCCTGTACAGGCCTTTCTGTTTCAACACTATGCCTTTTGGGATTAAAACGCCGGTGCCACTTATCAACGCATGATTCAAACATGCTTGGAAAAACAAATCAGCAAGACAGTTGAAGCATATGTGGACGACGTAGTCAGCAAGACTAAACGCGTCGAATCATTGGTGGATGATCTCCGCCTCACATTTGATACTCCGAACATACGACAAACGGCCCAATCCAGAAAGCTACTAGGGTTCATTGTCTCCCAAAGAGGAATTGAAGCAAACCCAGCTAAAATCCGAGCCTTGTCACAATTGGCCACACCAACAAACTTAAAGAAGGTCCAAAAGCTAGCAGGGTGTGTGGCAGCTTTGAGCCACTTCATCTCTAGATTAGGGGAAAAAGCATTACCACTTTGTAGACTGCTTAGACGCACTTACAACTTCGAATGGACGAAAGCAGCCATAGCCAGATTGGAAGAAATAAAAACCTTATTAGCAGGCAACCCAATCCTAGTCGACCCAAGTGTTGGCAAGCCTATGTTGCTTTATATCTCAGCAACTCACCAGGTAGTGAGCGTTGTACTCGTCGTCGAACGAGAGGAAGAGGGACACAAATTACCCATCCAAAAGCATGTCTATTATGTATCGGAGGTCCTTACACCATGCAAATCCCGATACCCTCACTACCAAAAGATAGCTTACATGGTCTTTATGGCATCCCAAAAACTCTGACACTATTTTCAAGAGTGTTTGATCACGGTGGAATCTGAAGTACCACTTAACGACATTATAAACAATAGGGACGCCACCGGAGGCATAGCTAAATGGGTCATTGAGATCTTACCATTCGAAATAACATACAAGCCACGCCGAGCTATTAAATCTCAGGCGCTGGCTGACTTCATTGCAGAGTGGACGGAAGCCGAGCTTCCTAAAGAGTACAGTTCATACTCCAACTGGATCATGTACTTCGATGACTCTAAGATGCTAGCCGGACTGGGGGCTGGTGTCATCTTGACACCCCCGACAGGGGACACGGTCTGCTACGTGTTGCAAATCATGTATACGGACTCCAACAATGCGGCCGAATACGAGGCACTACTACATGGTCTCTGCATGGCTGTTGATAACCCACAAGTATAGGGGATCGCAACAGTTTTCGAGGGTAGAGTATTCAACCCAAATTTATCGATTCGACACAAGGGGAGCCAAATAATATTCTCAAGTATTAGCAACTGAGTTGTCAATTCAACCACACCTGGAAACTTAATATCTGCAGCAAAGTGTTTAGTAGCAAAGTAATATGATAGTAGTGGTAACGGTGGCAAAAAGTAACGGTAGTAAAGGTAATATTTTTGGGTTTTGTAGTAATTGTGACAGTAGCAATGGAAAAGTTAATAAGCGAAGAACAATATATGAAAAGCTCGTAGGCAATGGATCGGTGATGGAGAATTATGTCGTATGCGATTATTCATGAACAGCTATAACATAGGGTGACACAGAACTAGCTCCAATTCAACAATGTAATGTAGGCATGTATTCCGAATATAGTCATACGTGCTTATGGAAAAGAATTTGCATGCCATCTTTTGTCCTACCCTCCCGTGGCAGTGGGTTCCTATTGGAAACTAAGTGATATTAAAGCCTCCTTTTAATAGAGTACTGGACCAAAGCATTAACACATATTGAATACATGAACTCCTCAAACTACGGTCATCACCGGGAGTGGTCTCGGTTATTGTCACTTCGGGGTTGCCAGATCATAACACATAGTAGGTGACTATAGACTTGCAAGATAGGATCAAGAACTCACATATATTCATGAAAACATAATAGGTTCAGATCTGAAATCATGGCACTCGGGCCCTAGTGACAAGCATTAAGCATAGCAAAGTCATAGCAACATCAATCTCAGAACATAGTGGATACTAGGGATCAAACCCTAACAAAACTAACTTGATTACATGATAAATCGCATCCAACCCATCACCATCCAGCAAGCCTACAATGGAATTACTCACGCACGGCGGTGAGCATCATGAAATTGGTGATGGAGGAAGGTTGATGATGACGATGGCAACGGGTTCCCCTCTTTGGAGCCCCGAATGGACTCCAGATCAGCCCTCCCGAGAGCATTTAGGGCTTGGTGGCGGTTCCGTATCGTAAAACGCGATGAATCCTTCTCTCTGATTTTTTCTCCCCGAACACGAATATATGGAGTAGGAGTTGAGGTCGGTGGAGCGTCAGGGGGCGCGTCCAGGGGGGTAGGCATGCCCCCACCCTCGTGGACAGGGTGTGGGCCCCCTGACGTGGACTCTTCTTCCAGTATTTTTATATATTCCAAAAATAATCTCCGTTGATATTCAGGTCATTCCGAGAACTTTTATTTCTGCACAAAAATAACACCATGGCAATTCTGCTGAAAACAACGTCAGTCCGGGTTAGTTCCATTGAAATCATGCAAGTTAGAGTCCAAAATAAGGGCAGAAGTGTTTGGAAAAGTAGATACGACGGAGACGTATCAACTCCCCCAAGCTTAAACCTTTGCTTGTCCTCAAGCAATTCAATTGATAAAATGAAAGTGATAAAGAAAAACTTTTACAAACTCTATTTTCTCTTGTTGTTGTAAATATGTAAAGCCAGCATTCAAGTTTTCAGCAAAGATTATGAACTAACCACATTCGCAATAGCACTTAGGTCTCAGGTTTACTCGTATCAATGGCATAATCAACTAGCGAGCAATAATAATAAATCTCGGATGACAACACTTTCTCAAAACAATCATAATATGATATAACAAGATGGTATCTCGCTAGCCCTTTCTGAGACTGCAAAACATAAATGCAGAGCACCTTTAAAGATCAAGGACTGACTAGACATTGTAATTCATGGTAAAAGAGATCCAGTCAAGTCATACTCAATGTAAACTAATAGTAATGGATGCAAATGACAGCGGTGCTCTCCAACTGGTGCTTTTTAATAAGAGGATGATGACTCAACATACAAGTAAATGGATAGGCCCTTCGCAGAGGGAATCAGGGATTTGTAGAGGTGCCAGAGCTTGATTTTGAAATAGATATGAATAATATTTTGAGCGGTATACTCTCATTGTCAACATAAAAACCGAGAGATCTCGATATCTTCCATGCTACACACATTATAGGCGGTTCCCAAACAGAATGGTAAATTTTATACTCCCCCTCCACCAACAAGCATCAATCCCAGGCTTACTCGAAACAACGAGTGCCTCCAACTAACAAGAGTCCTGGTGGAGTTTTGTTTGCAGTTATTTTGATTTGATTTGCTTAAAGCATGGGACTGGGCATCCCAGTGACCAGCCATTTTCTCATGAGTGAGGAGCGGAGTCCACTCCTCTTGAGAATAACCTGCCTAGCATGGAGGATATAGACAGCCCTAGTTGATACATGAGCTATTCGAGCATACAAAACAGAATGTTTATTTGAAGGTTTAGAGTTTGGCACATACACATTTACTTGGAACGGCAGGTAGATGCCGTATATAGGTAGGTATGGTGGACTCATATGGAACAACTTTGGGGTTTATGGAGTTGGATGCACAAGCAGTATTCCCGCTTAGTACAAGTGGAGGCTAGAAAAAGACTGGGAAGTGACCAGCTAGAGAGAGACAACAGTCATGAACATGCATTAAAATTAATCAACACCTAATGCAAGCATGAGTAGGATATAATGCACCATGAACATAAATATGAGGCTATGTTGATTTTGTTTCAACTACATGCGTGAACATGTGCCAAGTCAAGCCACTCGAATCGTTCAAAGGAGGATACCACCCTATCATACCACATCACAACCATTTTAATAGCATGTTGGCAGGCAAGGTAAACCATTATAAGATCCTAGCTAATTAAGCATGGCATAAGCAACTATAATCTCTAATTGTCATTGCAAATATGTTTCTTTCATAATAGGCTGAATCAGGAACAATGAACTAATCATATTTACAAAAACAAGAGAGGTCGAGTTCATACCGGCTTTCCTCATCTCAATAAGTTCATCATATAATCATCATTATTGCCTTTCACTTGCACGACCGAATAGTGTGGATAATAATAATAGTGCACGTGCACTGGACTAAGCTGGAATCTGCAAGCATTCAATTAAAGAGAGAAGACAAGGTAATATGGGCTCTTTGTTAGATCAACAATAATGCATATGAGAGCCACTCAATATTTTCATTATGGTCTTCTCCTCTCGACCCCCAAAGAAAAGAAACAAAACTATTTACACGGGAAAGCTCCCAACAAGCAAAAGAAGAACGGGAAATCTTTTTGGATTTTCTTTTTAATTACTACTACTACAAGCATGGAAAGTAAACTAACTAAAAGCTACAACTAATTTTTTGGTTTTTTCTTAAGGTTTATCAAACACACAACAAGAAAGCATAAAAGGGAAATAAAGTAGCATGGATATTACAATGAAAAAGTATGAGCATCGACAACTAGCATGAGTGTGTGAACGGGAATGTAATGTCGGTGAGAAATACGTACTCCCCAAGCTTAGGCTTTTGGCCTAAGTTGGTCTACTGCCACGGTTGGCCTGGCGGATATCCAAAGTTGTAGTTGGGGTCGTACTGAGAAGGAGCCTCGGGTTGCCACTGGTTGGCAATCTCCTCCGGATCCCACTGGTAAACAGACTGTCTTGAAGGAACAAATTGTGGTTCCGGATCTGGCTCTGTAGCTGGTGTGGGGTTTCGGTAGGCGTGAATGGCCTCCGGCGGAACAAGGTACTTGCCTGCAGATAAGTCAAACAAGGAAGGAGCAGGCAAAGTGATAGTCTCAGGGTGATTTTTATCAAAAATCAGCTTGTACTTAAGCATATTTTCCTTATTCTTAATGATAAAATCATGCGTTACCATACTCTTATGGTCTAGAAAAACAGGAGGCAGCAACTTTTCTTCTTTCTCATAATGTCTAATAGGTATGTTAAAATGTACAGCGAGGCGCGAGGCGAAGATACCTCCCAAGATGGGGCCCTAAGTGCGGTTAAGATTTAACCGCTTCGCAACAATAGCGCCCATACTAAATGTGTCATCACGTAACAAGGCATGGCACAAAATAACAATATCAGGGGCACTAAGGTTGCCACAGTTTCCGCGACCAATCAAGCATCTACTAGCAAATATTGCAAAGTAATGTAGAACAGGAAAATGTATGCTAGTAATTCTTGCATCGGAAACCTTCCTAGTTTCCCCTACATCAATTGTATCAATAAACCCCTCCACATCATTAAGATGTGGTTCCTCTACGCTGCCCGAAAAGGGCAATGCAGACCTCACAAAATTCATAGAGGGACATCTCCTTATACTCATCATATAAATAGAAATACACTGAAGGTGGTGACCTCCTAGAATGGAAATGAAAATTTTGCAAAAGAATATTAGTGAGTAAGAGATATTGTTCGCGTTGGTCACGGAGGAAGTCGGTGAGGTCTACATTCTTAGCCATCTCATAAAAATCATCATAAATCCCGGATGCTCTCAAGAAATCATCACAAGGCCATTCACATGGCCGAACTTCCACAGTGCGAGGGAGATTATATTTGGGCCACTTATCCTCCTCACTTTGCTTGTCCTTCGAGCTTTGGCTCGATGAGCCCCTCAAAAATCTCTTCATCATTTTCTGAAAAATTCTGAAATTTTTAGTAACTTCAAAATAAAAGTGAACCAAACTCAACAAAATTGATAGCAACTACTCCCACAAGTGCCTAGAGACTATATCATGCATTAGAACTACTTGGGACCATATAAATTTGCATGCAAGCTCAAGAACAAGGTCACCTAGGCAGCAAAAATTTGTAATGAATAAAGTACTAGAACAAAAACTAATTGGACCATTGGAGGAGTCACATAGAAGAACAATCCCCGAAAGCAGTTTTGTGAATGGAGCTTTGAGCAAGGAGATCGAAAATGGCAGCAAGATGAGCAAGAACTCGTGCTTGAGCTGGTTGGTGATTTTTCTTGGGAGGAAGAAGGAGTGTGTGGTGGCTGGAATAAGTGTAGGGGGCCACCAGGGGCCCACGAGGCAGGGGGCGCGCCCTGGAAAAAATCATATTAAATTTTCAGGGCATTTGGAGAACTTTTACTTTGAGGTATTTTTTATTGCATGGATAATTCAGAAAACAGACATAAAATACTATTTTTGCTTTATTTAATATAAATAACAGAAAGTAAAAGGATGGTACAGAAAGTTGTGTTTTCTAAATTCATCCATCTCATGCTCATCAAAAGGAATCCACTAACAAGGTTGATCAGGTCTTGTTAACAAACTCATTTCGAATAACATGAAACCGGAGAAATTTTGAATAACACTAGGTTACCTCAACGGGGATATGCACATCCCCAACAATAAGAATATCATATTTCTTATTTACAGTAGGAATAGGAAATTCTAAACCTCCAATAGTAATTGTTGAAATTTTTCCAATAAAATTGATACTGTGGACTTGAGGTTGTTTCCTCGGAAAGTGTACCGTATGCTCATTACCATTAACATGAAAAGTGACATTGCCTTTGGTGCAATCAGTAACATCCCCTGCAGTATTCGAAAAGGGTGTTCCAAGAATAATAGACATACTATCGTCCTCGGGAATATCAAGAATAACAAAGTCCGTTAAAATAGTAATGTTTGCAACCACAAGAGGCACATCCTCACAAATACTGATAGGTATAGCAGTTGATTTGTCAGCCATTTGCAAAGATATTTTAGTAGGTATCAGCTTATTCAAATCAAGTCTATGATATAAAGAGAGAGGCATAACACTAACACCGGCTTCAAGATCACGTGAAGTAGTTTTAACATAGTTTCTTTTAATGGAGCATGGTATAGTTGGTACTCCGGGATCTCCTAGTTTCTTTGGTATTCCACCCTTAAAAGTATAATTAGCAAGCATGGTGGAAATTTCAGCTTCCGGAATCTTTCTTTTATTTGTAATAATATCTTTCATGTACTTAGCATAAGGATTCATTTTAAGCATATCAGTCAAACGCATACGCAAAAAGATAGGTCTAATCATTTCACCCAAATGCTCAAAATCCTCATCATCCTTTTTCTTGGATGGTTTAGGAGGAAATGGCGTGGGTTTCTGAACCCATGGTTCTCTTTCTTTACCGTGCTTCCTAGCAACAAAGTCTCTCTTATCATAATGTTGATTCTTTGATTGTGGGTTATCAAGATCAACAGCAGGTTCAATTTCTACATCATTATTATTGCTAGGTTGAGCATCAGCATGAACATCATCATTAACATTATCACTAGGTTCATGTTCATTACCAGATTGTGTTTCAGCATCAGAGATAGAAATATCATTGGGATTCTCAGGTGTGTCAACAACAGGTTCACTAGAAGCATGCAAAGTCCTATCCTTTTCTTTTTCTTCCTTTTAGAAGGACTAGGTGCATCAATATTAATTCTCTAAGAATCTTTATCAATTCTCTTAGGGTGGCCTTCAGGATACAAAGGTTCCTGAGTCATTGTACCACCTCTAGTCATAACTCTAACAACATTATCATTCTTATTGTTTAATTCATTGAGCAAATCATTCTAAGCTTTAAGTACTTGTTCTACTTGAGTGGTAACCATAGAAGCATGTTTACTGATAAGTTTAAGTTCGCCTTTAACATTAGCCATATAATCACCCAAGTGTTCAATCATATAAGCATTATGTTTCAATTGTCTACCAACATAAGCATTGAAGTTTTCTTGCTTAACCATAAAGTTATCAAATTCATCCAAACATTGGCTAGCAAACTTAGCAGGAGGGATTTCAGCTTTATCATATCTATAGAGCGAGTTTACCTTTACTACCTGTGTCAGGTTATCAAGACCGTGTGTTTCTTCAATAGGTGATGAATTAAGACCATGTATTTCTTCAACAGGAGGTAAATTCTTAACATCTTCAGCTTTTATACATTTTTCTTTCATAGATTTCTTTGCCTCTTGCATATCTTCAGGACTGAGAAATAGAAGACCCTTTTCTTTGGAGTTGGCTTAGGAGTTGGTTCAGGAAGTGTCCAATTATTTTCATTGGTCAACATATTATTCAATAGAATTTCAGCTTGATCAACTGTTCTTTCCCTGAAAACACAACCAACACAACTATCCAGGTGGTCTCTGGAAGCATCGGTTAGTCCATTATAAAAGATATAAAGTATTTCATTTTTCTTGAGAGGATGATCAGGCAAAGCATTAAGTAATTGGAAAAGCCTCCCCCAAGCTTGTGGGAGACTCTCTTCTTCAATTTGCACAAAATTATATATTTCCCTCAAAGCAGCTTGTTTCTTATGAGCGGGGAAATATTTAGAAGAGAAGTAGTAAATCATATCCTAGGGACTACGCACACAACCAGGATCAAGAGAATTAAACCATATCTTAGCATCACCCTTTAATGAGAATGGAAATAATTTAAGGATATAATAGTAGCGAGTATTGTCATCATTAGTAAACAGGGTAGCTATATCATTTAATTTAGTAAGATGTGCCACAACAGTTTCAGATTCATAGCCATAAAAAGGATCAGATTCAACCAAAGTAATTATCTCAGGATCAACAGAGAAATCATAGTCCTTATCAGTAATAAAGATAGGTGAAGTAGCATAAGCAGGATCATATTTCATTCTAGCATTCAGAGATTTTTCTTTCAGCTTAGCTAATAATTTCTTAAGATCACTTCTATCATTGCAGGAAAGAAAGTCTCTAGCAGTTTCCTCATCCATAACATAACCCTCAAGCACAACAGGCAATTCATATCTAGGGGGCGAATCTTCATCATCACTTTCATCGATATTATCAGTTTCAATAATTTCATTCTCTCTAGCCCTAGCAAGTTGTTCATCAAGAAATTCACCTAGTGGCACAGTAGTATCAAGCATAGAAGTAGTTTCATCATAAGTATCATGCAAAGCAGAAGTGGCATCATCAATAACATGCGACCTATCAGAATCAATAGCATGTGTAGGTGTCGCAAGTTTACTCATAACAGAAGGTGAATCAAGTGCAGAGCTAGATGGCAGTTCCTTACCTCCCCTCGTAGTTGAGGGATAGATCTTGGTTCTTCCATCTTTCAAGTTCTTCATAGTCATAAGCAGATATAAATCCCAAATGACTCAAATAATAAAGCTATGCTCCCCGCCAATGGCGCCATAAAATGGTCTTGATAACCCACAAGTATAGGGGATCGCAACAGTTTTCGAGGGTAGAGTATTCAACCCAAATTTATTGATTCGACACAAGGGGAGCCAAAGAATATTCTCAAGTATTAGCAGCTGAGTTGACAATTCAACCACACCTGGAAACTTAATATTTGCAGCAAAGTGTTTAGTAGCAAAGTAATATGATAGTAGTGGTAACGGTGGCAAAAAGTAACGGTAGCAAAGGTAATATTTTGGGTTTTGTAGTGATTGTGACAGTAGCAATGAAAAAGTAAATAAGCAAAGAACAATATATGCAAAGCTCGTAGGCAATGGATCGGTCATGGAGAATTATGTCGGATGCGATTATTCATGCAACAGCTATAACATAGGGTGACACAGAACTAGCTCCAATTCATCAATGTAATGTAGGCATGTATTCCGAATATAGTCATACGTGCTTATGGAAACGAACTTGCATGACATCTTTTGTCCTACCCTCCCATGGCAGCAGGGTCCTATTGGAAACTAAGGGATATTAAGGCCTCCTTTTAATAGAGTACCGGACCAACGCATTAACACATAGTGAATACATGAACTCCTCAAACTATGGTCATCACCGGGAGTGGTCTCGACTATTGTCACTTCGGGGTTGCCGGATCATAACACATAGTAGGTGACTATAGACTTGCAAGATAGGATCAAGAACTCACATATATTCATGAAAACATAATAGGTTCAGATCTGAAATGATGGCACTCGTTCCCTAGTGACAAGCATTAAGCATAGCAAAGTCATAGCAACATCAATCTCAGAACATAGTGGATGCTAGGGATCAAACCCTAACAAAACTAACTCGATTACATGATAAATCTCATCCAACCCATCACCGTCCAGCAAGCCTACGATGGAATTACTCACGCACGGCGGTGAGCATCATGAAATTGGTGATGGAGGAAGGTTGATTATGACGATGGCGATGGATTCCCCTCTTCGGAGCCCCGAACGGACTCCAGATTAGCCTTCCCGAGAGACTTTAGGGCTTGGCGGCGGCTCTGTATCGTAAAACGCGATGAATCCTTCTCTTTGATTTTTTATCCCCGAACATGAATATATGGAGTTGGAGTTGAGGTCGGTGGAGCGTCGGGGGGCCCATGAGGCAGGGGGCGCGCCCCCACCCTCGTGGACAGGGTGTGGGCCCCCTAACGTGGATTCTTCTTCCAGTATTTTTTATATATTTCAAAAATAATCTCCGTTGATTTTCAGGTCATTCCAAGAACTTTTGTTTCTGCACAAAAATAACACCATGGCAATTCTGCTGAAAACAACATCAGTCCTGGTTAGTTCCATTCAAACCATGCAAGTTAGAGTCCAAAACAAGGGCAAAAATGTTTGGAAAAGTAGATACACGGAGACGTATCAGCTGTCTCCATGGGCATACAACGCCTAGAGGTGCGCGGAGACTCAAACCTCGTAATATCTCAGGTAAACGGAGATTTCAATGCAAAAGATCCAAAAATGGTGGCATATCGAAATGATGTATTAAAAATATCGGCTCGATTCAAGGGGCTTGAATTTCATCACGTCGCTCCAGACAGTAACCAGGCAGCGGACATACTCGCTCGCATGGGCGCCAAGCGCGACACCGTCCCGCCTAACACTTTGTGGAAAGGCTCCTCAAGCCGTCCGTGGTATGGTAGGACGAGAGTAGAGACAGCAATTCAGACTTGATCACGCCCCCCAGTAGCCGAACACAATACACATATCATCAGGGGTTCGGATACTGAAATAACACCCTCTGCTCATGAGATCATGGCCGCTATTTCTCCTTGGACCGAACCCTTCCTGGCCTACCTTAATAAGCAAGAACTTCCCGATGATCAAAATGAGGCCCGTCGCATAGTTCGGCGTTCTAAAGCCTACAAAGTTCACGAAGGTGAGCTATACATGAAAAGCACTACCGGAGTTCTCTAAAGGTGCATCTCTGAAGAGGAGGGACAACAACTCTTGGCCGAAATACATTCTAGTCTGGGCATCCACCACGCTGCAGCTCGGGCGCTCATAAGCAAAGCCTTCCAGCCATGCTTTTTCTAGCCAGCGGCCCGAGCAGACACACTAGCCCTTGTACAATGTTGTGTGGGATGTCAGCTTTTCGCTAATCAAAGTCATATGCCTCCCACTGCCTTAAGAACAATCCCCATCACTTGGACTTCATGGTCTAGGGGCTCGATATGGTCAGACCCCTTAAAGGGGGAAGCCATAAAAAGAAATATTTACTGGTTATGGTGGATAAATTCACTAAGTGGATAGAGGCCAAACCAGTAAAAAAATGACTGAAGCAGGGCTAGTGATTGACTTTATATCCGGCATGGTACACCGCTACGGTGTCCCGCACAGCATCATCACTAATAATGGCTCCGATTTTACAGTCGATGAGGTGAAAACTGTTGTGGTAAATTGGGCATTAAACTCGACTATGCATCCGTCTACCACCCTCAAACAAACGGTGAGGTTGACCGGGCCAATGGCCTGATAATGAGCGGCATTAAACCCTGACTAGTATGCTCCCTATGGGAGTCAGATAAGCACCGGGTTGAGGAACTCGATTCCATGCTCTGGGGGCTGCGGACCACACCTAACCGAACAACCGGATACACACCTTTCTTCATGGTGTACAACGTAGAAGTTGTCCTGCCCTACGACATTATTCATGACTCACCTCGAGTGCGCATGTACGAAGAGTGAGAAGCCGAGCTCAATCGGCAAGATGACCTAGATGGCCTCGAAGAGGAGCGCGATATCACACAAGCATGTTCCTTATTTTATCAACAACAGGACAAGCAATACCAAAGCACAGAAGTGCGGGCCAAGACATATAACATTGGCGACATCGTCTTGCGTCTCCCAGAGAAGAAAAATGATAAGCTCAAACCAAGATGGGAGGGCCCCTTCATCGTCGATGAAGTTCTCACAGGAGGAGCCTATCGCCTACATAATGCATCGGATAATCACCTTGAGCCGAATCCATGGAACGCTGCTCGGCTCCGAAGATTCTACGGATAGTTTGGTAGCACCTTTTTTTACTTTTACTAGGTTCCTTTTTCTCCTCTCTTTTTTGTTTTTCTTTTAATATCCTTGGATGTGTTCGGATCTACCGAACTATTAGGGGTACACATCTTTAAATGTACATACCCCACTATAACTGGGGGCTTCTTCGGCGAAGCTTATTACTAAAAGCTTGTTGCCTACATTGTTTACGTCGTTTGTTCTATACATTTTTTGCCATTATATGCACCTCTATAACTTAAGTTTTTGCCACGATGGGTTGCCTCGCTCCTGTGTTTATACCCTATGTTCCCGATTGTTCGGCTAGGGTTTAAAGGGAGCACCTCTGCGATTGATACAACCGGGTAATCCGGATCTGTAACTCAGACGGGTGAAGCCGGAAGCTAGCGTCCTTAAGGTAATAATCGGTCGGCAAGCAATGACAAATATTTTATGTTTATGTAATTCTTCTAAAAAATAAGGGATGGGCTGTCCGTAATTCTATCTTTTGGATCAAAGCCTAGGCATGCATAATTAAGCATGCTGACCCAAGGAAAGGAACCCTTAACGAAACTATTTTCCCTTGAAGATGTTTCTTACGTTAAATAGCAATATAACATAACTCCCCAAACAAATTTTGTCTGCTTGAGCAATATGACCGGATTGCCTGGTTTCCGAACATAATGAGTGTTTATTACATTCAAACATGGTATCCGGAAACACTCGAACTATTTGGTTCAGAGCTTGAAGCCAAAGGCCTGCGATGACAAATTTTGACAAGTTCGGTTGGAGATAAGTTTGATGGTAAAGTACATTGATACATCGGATTGTTTAAGCTACAGTCTTCTTGCGAATATTTCACAGCTATCATCACTTGGTCATGTACTGTAGTGATCCGACCTCAAACGGTCAAATCTTTGTGCATAAGTGTCATCCCTAGATCAATAATGCTGACACACATAGTACTTGAAGGATTTATAGAAGAGTTCAATCACACACTTATTACATCGAATATCTCAAAAGAGAGAACTTATTACAATAATATGGCTGAAGGCCATCTAATAAAGATAACAGCGGGAGGCTTCGGAAGTGAAATGAGTCCCTCAACTCCAACGGCATAGCTGAGTGCAAGACAATGACCTAGCGCACCTTACTCTTCGTCTGAAAGTTTACAACATAATACATTGCAGCCCGAAACGGGTCGGCACATGGAATATGCTGGCAAAATAACACTATAGAGCAATGAACAAGTAGCAGCTAGAACTATATGCATATTTGGTTGGTGGAGGCTCTATGGTTATTTTTGCAGAAAGCTAGTTTTTCCCTACAATGAAGGAATATATTTTATTTAACTACAAGTTTTGTTGAAAACATTGAGAATGGTAACCCCATCTCAATCCCAAATTAATAATCATTAACCCAACAAGTTAATTAAGTAAAGTGATGAGATCAACATAATAATTCAAGCACCAGATACTCAAGATGTCCATAACCGTGGAAACGGCTAACCATGATTAGTTTGTACACTTTGCAGAGGTTTGCACACTTTTCCCCACAAGACTCGATCTCCTCCATTTGATATCTCGCACTGCAAGATGTTTGAGAAATGGATGACCGAGACACGGTCTTTCAAAAGCATTAGCCCTTTCGATGAGTAAACTGTACCACCTACATCCCCTACATTTGCTAGTTTACCAAAGAAAGAGGTCACGCAACATACTCAACTATGCCAGAGCCCATAGTGGCTTGTGGCTGCACACGTAAGTTTCTAGCATGAATAACTTTACGATCCCTTTGAGCCTAGGTGGTGGACCATAGGATGATCACACGGATTCCCCGGGATCTCCTTGGACAACACTAGATTACCCCAGGTGCCCACAAACAATCCACCCAGATGTGTGTTAAAGTAGCCACCTCAAATAAACCCTTAGTTCATAATAACACTCACAACTATCATGAATCACTCAAACCAAACCACGTCTACAAGCATAGCATAGCAGTATAAGCATAACATAGAAGTAACTCCAGGGTTAAATTGAAAAGGGCAATAGGTACTACCTCAACAACTACTTCCCAATACCCACATGTTAGGCAGATCCTACTCATGCAATGTTTGAGGGTTGAGACTAATGCATAAAAACTAGGTAATAAAGGGGTATGATCAAAGTGTTACTTGCCTTGCTGATGATCTGAAAACCCTAGTGACTCGTAGTAGCACGCTTCGCACTCTGTAAACTCTATCACAAATAACCAATAACATACATAAGCACTCAAGCAAAAGATACAAGGGTAAAACTTAAGAGAAAACATCCAAATTGAAAGTTCAACTGAAGAGCTTCGATCCGCAAAAAGAATCAATCAAATCAGAGTTACGAAACTCAAACTACGATCAAAAGAAGTTCAAATTCAAATCTGCTTGAAATAACATTTTACATTGTCAAAATCATGTTTAAGTTGGTTAACTGGAAAGAGGGGTCCGAGACGAAGATTTTGGCATTGGTTTCACTGGATTTGGACGAACGAGCGAAAAGTTACGAGGGTTTAAAGATCAGGGGCTAATATGCGATAAAAATAATCACTGATAGGTCCCTGGCCGAAAATAAAATAAAATAAAAATCTATCGAACGAAAGTTCGCTATCAGGGACAAACGAGCGAATATGTTCGCTAACAGAGACGTTCGAGCGAACGCTCACTAATTAGCGAACTCGAAAAAAAATGATCTAATGAAAACCTAAAAAAGCGGGCGGCGGTTTTGGCAGTTTTATCGATTCATAAAAACGGCGGCGGCGAGATCCGGCGAGATCTCCGGCGGCGGCGGGCAACGGCAAGGCGGGGCGGCGCTATGGGGTTGGCGGTGTCGGCGAGCGGCGACGCGCGCAACAGTGGCAGGCGGCGGTGGCGGCAAGAAGCGGCAGTGGCGCAGGCTTGCGGCGGCGGGCGAGCGGCTGCGGTGGTGGTGGCGGTGGCGGCGGCTGCGGCGGTGGTGGGACGGGGTGGAGGCGGTTGTGGGGCTACAGTATTTAAGGAGGGGAGGGGGTGGCGGCGCCTTGGGGAAGGGACAGCGCGAGGCGGGGTCCAACTCGGACTCCCCTCGACGTTCGTGCCTCGCACGGCGGGAGGAAGGCGGCGGCGAGGGAGCGGGCCGGCTTGCTCGGCTGGGCTTCGGCCCGGTAATGCGGGAAAATATTTTTTAATAAAATTTCGCCTGAATAAAAATCCTAATAAAATATAAAAAAGTTCTAAAAATGCCAAAAATAATTTTCACCGTCTAAATAAAATATTTAGAACAAAGTGAACATTTTTCTGGCCTAAAAAATGCAATTTTCAAAAATGCATATTTTTCTAATTCAAATAAAATAGAAAATAAAATATTTATTTGATTTTATATATTTTCCTCCAATATTCCTCTCGTTTTGAAGAAGTCATATTATATTCCCTCTTTTATTTTAAATATTGGAAATAATTGGAGAGGAAAATATTAAAATCATAATGATCCTCTTTTCAAATTTGAGAAAATTCAGATATGAAAATTTATGAAATCCCCAACTCTCTCCTTGGGTCCTTGAATTGCTTAAGATTTCTAGGATCACAACCAAAAATGCAAATAAAATATGAAATGCATATGATGACCTATGTATAACATCCAAATTGAAAAATTGGGATGTTACAAACCTACCCCCCTTAAGATGAATCTCGCCCTCGAGATTCGGGTTGGCTAGAAAATAGGTGTCGGTGGTCTTTCTGTAGGTCTTCCTCTCGCTCCCAGGTGGCTTCATCCGCGGTATGGTGGCTCCACTGAACTTTGCAAAACTTGATAGCCTTGCTGCGAGTAACTCGGCTGGCAAACTCAAGAATCTTGACGGGCTTCCTCGTAGGTCAGATCACTCTCTAACGAAATTGCTTCCAGGGGCACTGTATCTCTTAGGGGAATATCGACCATCTCAGCATGGCACTTCTTCAACTGGGAAACATGAAACACATCATGAACTCCTGACAATCCTTCTGGTAACTCCAACTTGTAGGCAACTTCTCCCATACGTTCCACAACTCATTACGGTCCTACAAATCTTGGGGCTAACTTTCCCTTAACACCAAATCATTTAACTCCTCACAGTGGTGACACACGAAGATATGCTCAATCTCCAATTTCATAGACTAACTCCTTTCGTTTAGTATCGGCATAACTCTTCTGCCTGGACTGAGCTACCTTCAGTCTATCTCGAATCAACTTAACCTTCTCTTCAGACTCTTTGATCAGATCTGGTCCAAACAACTGACGGTCTCCAACTTCATCCCACATTAATGGTGTCCTGCATCTCCTCCCATACAAGGCTTCAAAAGGTGCCATCTTCAAACTAGCCTGATAACTATTGTTGTATGAGAACTCTGCGTAAGGCAAATTTTCATCCCAACTAGATCCATAATCTAGCGCACAAGCTCTCAACATGTCCTCCAAAATCTGATTGACTCTCTCGGACTGTCCATCGGTCTGCGGATGAAAGGCTATATTGAACTCTAGCCTAGTGCCCAAAGTCTGGTGCAGATTCCAAAACTTTGAGGTAAACTGTGTTCATCTATCTGATACGATGGTCCTCGGAACTCCGTACAGACATACGATCTTGGTCATATATATCTTAGCCAACTTCGCGCTTGTATAGGTGGTTTTCACTGGGATAAAGTGAGCTACCTTGGTCAAGCGATCAACTACTACCCAGATTGAATCATATCCTGATCGGGTCCTGGGTAGTCCGGTAATGAAATCCATGCCAAGCTTGTCCCACTTCCATTCGGGTATCGGCATAGGCTGGAATAATCCTGTCGGCTTCTGATGTTCTGCCTTCACTCTCTGACATACATCACATACCGTTACATACTCGGCAATATCCTTCTTCATATCTGTCCAACAGAAACATTCCTTCAAATCCAAATACATCTTGGTGTTTCCGGGGTGAATCGAGTATGGCGAGCCATGAGCTTCCTGAAGTATTAACTTCCCGATCTCCGCATTATTGGGCACATATATACGATCCTCAAACCATAAAGTCTCGTGCTCATCCTCACAAAAACCCTTGGATTTTCCTTTGCTCATATTCTCCTTTATCTCAGCGATTTCCTTATCATCCTTCTGAGCTTCTGGAATCTTTCCCAATAACATAGACTGAACCTCCATTACTGCAACAAAACCTCTTGGAACTATCTCCAAACGAAGTTCCTTCAGATCGTTAACTAACTCCTGCGGTAATCCTCCGCTTACGAGGGTATTGTCATAACTCTTGCGGCTCAAAGCGTCTGCTACGACATTGGCCTTCCCTGGATGATAATGCAACTTCATATCATAATCCTTTATGAGCTCCAACCATCTCCTCTGCCTGAGATTCAACTCCTTCTACGTGAAAATGTACTTCAAACTCTTGTGATCCGTGTACACATCACATATGTTTCCAATCAGAAAATGTCTCCAGGTCTTAAGCGCATGCACTACGGCTGCTAACTCCAAATCATGGGTGGCATAATTTAACTCGTGAGGTCAAAGCTGTCATAAGGCATATGAAACAACTCTTCCGTCCTACATCAGTACACCTCCAAGTCCTAAGCGAGAAGCGTCACAATACACTTGGAAATCCTTATGTATATCAGGAAGAACCAGCACTGGGGCTGTAACCAAACGTTTCTTCAACTCCTGAAAACTGACCTCACAATCTTCAGTCCATTTGAACTTGGTGTCCTTCTTTAACAACTCGGTCATGGGTTTCGCAATCTTGGAGAAATTCTCAATGAACCTCCTGTAATATCCTACGAGTCCCAAAAAACTGCGGATCTCTCCAACTGAGGTGAGTGCCAACCACTCAGTGACAGGCTGAACCTTGGTAGGATCTACTGCTATACCTTCTCCTGATATAACATGTCCAAGAAATCCAACTTCCTTCAACCAAAACTCACACTTGCTGAACTTGGCATATAGTTGATGTTCCCTGAGCTTCTCGAGAACTAAGCGCAAGTGTTCCTTGTGTTCCTCTTCATTCTTCGAGTACACCAAAATATCATCAATGAACACCACTACAAACTTATCCAAAAACTCCATGAACACCTTTTTCATCATGCTTATAAAATAGGTTGGGGCATTAGTCAGTCCAAATGACATGACTGTGTACTCATATAGCCCGTACCTTGTGGTGAAAGTTGTCTTAGGTATATCATGTTCTCGGATCTTCAGCTGGTGGTATCCTGATCGCAGATCGATCTTGGAGAATACTTTAGCTCCTTGCAACTGGTCAAATAGATCATTGATCATCAGTAGTGGGTACTTGTTCTTGATCGTCACTTCATTCAAGGCCCAATAATCAACAACCATTCTCAAAGATCCATCCTTCTTCTCAACAAAGAGCACTGGGGCTCCCCACGGTGATGAACTTGGTCGGATGTAACCTTTCTCCAATAACTCCTTAATCTGCTTCTTAATTTCCTCCAGATCAGTTGCAGGCATCCGATACGGTCTCTTCAATATTGGTCTGGTGCTTGGCAATAGCTCAATCAAAAACTCTATGGCTCGATCTGGCAGCATGCCTGGTTGCTCCTCTGGAAATACATCCGGATAATCCTTCACAACAGGCACTTCTTCCTGAACAACTCCTGAGAGAGAATTTACTTGGGTCCTCCTTGGTGCATGCCTAGACACATACTTGATCCTTTTTCCCTCTGGGGCGGTGAGTAAAATTGACTTACTAGCACAATCCATGTTTCCTCCATACTTTGATAACCAATCCATGCCTAATATTATATCCAATCCTTGTGACTCCAAAATTATTAGGTCTGAGGGGAAAACATGGCTACCAATGGTTAAGGGTAACCGATCACACCATCGGCTGGCCATATAATCTGCTCCTGGCGAGCTTACTAACATGGGTGACCTAAGGCATAAGGTTGGCAACTTAAACTTGTCCACAAATCCCCTTGTTATGTATTAATGCGATGCACCAGTGTCAAAAAGAACGAGTGCGGTAAATGACTTAATCAAAAAGTTACCGATCACTACGTCAGGCTGTTCTTCAACCTCCTCCACGTTAACGTGGTTCACTTGTCCTCTGGTGAAGGGATTCGACTTCTTCCTAGAGCTTCCATTTCCATTGCCATTCTTCAACTCTAAGCAATCATTGGCGTAATGTCCAGTCTTCCCGCACTTGTAACAGGTAACATGGCTCAGGTCCTTCTTGGCGGGCGTTGCTGGGTTGGGACGGTTCTGGTTGCTGCTTGCTCCATTCCTGTTTCCCACTGTGGTTATGTGAGCTTCCTCCATTGTGGGTATGGCCTCCATGGTTATGGGTGTAACCTCCGGAGTTTGGGGTAAAGCGAGGCTTCTGCTGAGCTCCAGAATTGTACTCCCCCTGTCCATACCTCCGTTTGTGGCTCTCTATCTGCTGTTGTTTGCTTTAAATCATAAGGGCCGGTCTACAAACTCCTGGTAGTTAGTGAATGTTGCCACCATCAACTGTATACTCATCTCATCATTCAGCCCTTACATAAACTTCTCCTGCTTCGCGGCATCTGTGGCCACATCATGTGGGGCATAGCGGGCTAACTTGCTAAACTCATTCACATATTGCCTCACAGTACGATTTCCCTTATGAAACTCACGCTTCTTCATATTCATTGCTCCTGTAGAGACATGGGCTGTGCGGAAAGCTTGTTGAAACTGATCCCATGTGACATTGGCTATGGGAAAAGTGGCTGTGTAATTCTCCCACCATGAGGCTACAGGTCCATCTAGTTGGTGTGCGGCAAAACTCACCTTCTCAGCATCTGTGCAACCTGCGGTAATCAGCTCCCTTCCAATCCTGCAGAGCCAGTCATCAGCAACAATCGGCTCAGTGCTTCTGAAAAACACCGGCGGATTTAACCTCAAAAACGGGCTAAGTTGTCAAGTGGAGGTGGTGAAGGTGGGTTGTTGTTGTTGTTGCCTTGGTTCTGGACTAATAGCTGCATCAAGGCATTCTGCTGCTGGATCAACTAGGTGAGCTCCGGTGGGAAGACAAATCCGGGGTCACGTCTCGGAGGCATCTGATAGGTTTTAGAGGGGAGAGATAGAATAGAGTGAGGTCTAAGGAGAAAGTCACTACCCATATGCACATGAGACAAACACAATCATATCATACCACTCATTTCGAACAAGGGCATACAATCGATCTGGCTACCATTACAAAATACTCGGACTATTCTATATACATGGGGGAATACTACTAATAATATGGTGGTCAACTAGAAATTTTGATCGGAAGAAGACTCCATGATATCTGCTCCAGCTTCATCTTCATAGTCATCATCACTGTCGGGGTCGGAGTCGGTGTCGTCGATGATGATGTAGTCTTCGGGATGGTTGTCACCTCCTGGCGCAGGGTCTCCCATGAATATTCCTAGCTTCTTCTTCAGATCTTCATTCTTCTCTAGTAGTACTGCAATTTCCTCTTCATATCCATCGCGTGTAGACTTGAGTTCCTCTTCTAGCTCCATGTTCCTGGTCATCACCTTCTTCAGGTCTATCATGTTGGCGCACATCTGGTTCTCCTGCCGAAGAATGTGCTGGTTTAACTCCTGGATGTAGGCTGCAATGGACTTGTCCCTCCTGGTGATGATCATCTCCCATTGCTCATCTCGGCATCCACATATCTGGTAGATGGTGTCCTTAAGATCCTTGTGGTAAACTTCGCCGATGCGTCCCACGGCGATGTGAGCTGCCATGCTCTTTCCTAGACTCCAGGTTGGTGCATCAAAGGAAAACTCTATGGGCTCAGTAACTGGTGTGAATGTCCTTCCTGGGACATGTACTCGAATGGTCCAGTGCTCTTATTCCGGTAGAGTGGCGGTGTAGGTCCCGGTGAAGCTTGGTATTCCGATGTTCAGGTATCTAGTGGCCTCCTTCAAGTGTCGTCCAAAAGGGGTGTCTTCATCCGGTTGAGCAAACTTGTTCCTTGAATCCGCCATCTATAGAGTGGAAAGTGGAGAAGAGTCAGAAATGAGTAGAGAAGAATGACCTAAGGCTTATCTTAGTGATTGCGTCCTACTGTCAGTATGTGCTCTGACACCATCTTGTAGCGATCTGACCTCAACCGGTCAAATCTCTGTGCATAAGTGTCATCCCTGGATCGGTAATGCTGACACACACAATACTTGAAGGATTTATAGAAGAGTTCAATCACGCACTTATTACATTGAATATCTCAAAAGAGAGTACTTATTAATATAATATGGCTGAAGGCCATCTAATAAACAGAACAACGGAAGGCTTCAGAAGTGAAATGAGTCCATCAACTCTAATAGCATAGCTGAGTGCAAGACAACGACCTAGCGCACCTTACTCTTCGTCTGAAAAGTCTGCAACATAATACGTTGCAGCCCGAAATGGGCCAACACATGGAATATGCTGGCAAAATAACATTGTAGAGCAATGAACAAGTAGCAGCTATAACTATATGCATATTTGGTTGGTGGCAGCTCTATGGTTATTTTTGCAGAAAGCTAGTTTTTCCCTACAACACAGGAATATATTTTATTTAACTACAAGGTTTGTTGAAAACATTGAGAACGGTAACCCCATCTCAATCCCAAATTAATAATCATTAACCCAACAAGTTAATTAAGTAAAGTGATGAGATCGACATAATAATTCAAGCACCAGATACTCAAGATGTCCATAACCGGGGACATGGCTAACCATGATTAGTTTGTACACTCTATAGAGGTTTGTGCACTTTTCCCCACAAGATTCGATCTCCTCCGTTTGATTTCTTGCACTGCATGATGTTTGAGAAATGGATGACCAAGACACAGTCTTTCAGAAGCATTAGCCCTTTCGACAGGTAAACCGTACCACCTACATCCCCTACATCTGCTAGTTTACCACTAAAAGAGGTCACGCAACATACTCAACTATGTCAGAGCCCATAATGGCTTGTGGCTACACATGGAAGTTTCTAGCAGGAATAACTTTATGATCCCTTTGACCCTGGGTGGCGGACCATAGGATGATCACATGGATTCCCCTAGATCTCCTTGGACAACACTGGATTACCCCAGGTGCCCACAAACAATCCACCCAGATGTGTGTTAAATTAGACACCTTAAATAAACCCTTAGTTCATAATAACACTCACAACTATCATGAATCACTCAAACAAAACCACGTCTACGAGCATAGCATAACAGTATAAGCATAACGTAGAAGTAACTTCCAGGGTTTAATTGAAAAGGGAAATATGTACTACCTCAACAACTACTTCCCAATACCCACATGTTAAGCAGATCCTACTCATGCAATGTTTGAGGGTTGAGACTAATGCATAAAAATTGGGTAATAAAGGGGTATGATCAAAGTGTTACTTGCCTTGCTGACGATCTGAAAACCCTAGTGACTCGTAGTAGCACGCTTCACACTCTGGAAACTCTATCGCAAACATAAAATAACATACATAAGCATTCAAGCAAAATATGCAAGGGTAAAACTTAATAGAAAAGATCCAAATTGAAAGTTCAACTGAAGAGCTTCGATTTGCAAAAAGAATCAATCAAATCGGAATTACGAAACTCAAACTACGATCAAAAGAAGTTCAAATTCAAATCTGCTTGCAATCAAATTTTAAATTGTAAAAATCATATTCAAGTTGGTTAACTGGAAAGAGGGGTCTGAGACGAAGATTTTGGCGTTGGTTTCACTGGATTTGGACGAACGAGCAAAAAGTTACGAGGGTTGAAAGATCAGGGGCTAATATGTGATAAAAATAATCGCGGATAGGTCCCTGGCCGAAAATAAAAGAAAAGTCTATCGGAGGAACGTTCGCTATCAGGGACAAACGAGAGAATACTTTCGCTAACAGAGACGTTCGAGCGAACGCTCGCTAATTAGCAAACTAAAAAAACCGATCTAATGAAAACCTAAAAAAACGGGCGGCGGTTTTACCGCTTCAACAAAAAACCCGGCAGCGGCGAGATCCGGCGAGATCTCCGGCGGTGGCGAGCAACAGTGAGGCGGGGCGGTGCTATGGGGCAGCGGCGGTGGCGGCAAGAAGCGGCGGCTGCGGTGGCGGCGGCTGCGGTGGTGGGGCTGTGGTATTTAAGGAGGGGAAGGGGTGGCGGCGCCTTGGGGAAGGGGCGGCGCGAGGCGGGGTCCGGCTCGGACTCCCCTCGGCATCCGTGCCTTGCACGGCGGGAGGAAGGCGACGGCGCGGGAGCGGGCCGGCCTACTCGGCTGGGCTTCGACCCAGTCGGGCGGGAAAAGATTTTTTTTTAATAAAATTTCGCCCAAATAAAAATCCTAATAAAATATAAAAAAATTCTAAAAATGCCAAAAACAATTTTCACCATCTAAATAAAATATTTTGAACAAAGTGAACATTTTTCTGGCCTAAAAATGCAATTTTCAAAAATACATATTTTTCTAATTCAAATAAAATAGCAAATAAAATCCAAATAAATATTTACTTGATTTTAAATTGTTTCCTCCAATATTCCTCTCTTTTTGAAGAAGTCATATTATCTTCCCTCTTTTATTTTTAATATTGGAAATAATTGGAGAGGAAAATATTAAAATCATAATGATCCTCTTTTCAAATTTGAGAAAATTCAAATATGAAAATTTATGAAATCCCCAACTCTCTCTTTGGGTCCTTGAGTTGCTTAATATTTCTAGGATCACAACCAAAAATGCAAATAAAATATGAAATGCATATGATGACCTATGTATAACATCCAAATTGAAAATTTGGGATGTTACATATACCAGGTTCACGTGAATCTCTCTTCCGTCTAGTCCCCGAGGTCCAACACGGGTCATACGATTTGGCTCGAGCCCGGTGTAGCGTGTTTTCACCATCGCCCATGCCTCTCGTGCACCTTCCCGTCATGCTGAAGCCTTCCATACCTCAAAACTGTGCCGGGCACCTTTGAATAGGTTCGCCAAATCCTCCATACTTCCTGGAGGGGCATCAGATGGCCATAAGGCTTTGACCATACTCTTCATGGCTTTTCGGTCCCGCTCGTGCACTACGGAAAGCTAGTTTAGAACGTCGCCTTAGAATCCGGATACTTCTTCTTCATGACGCCCGGTTAACAGACCTGCAAGAACAGCATTATAATACTCCTAATTACCGGATAATATGAGTTCCCTGGATGGTTGAAAGGTCATACCGAGTATGCCGCCTTTCAAATTTTTATTTTTTAGTGCGTCCGACAATTGATCCTTTAAGCTCTTTATCTCTTCGACTTGCTTATCCTTTTCCTCCTCCAGTTTGCTCTTTTGATCAATGGTTTGTGCTAGTACTCGATGACCGTCTGCTTCTTGCCTTTCAGTATATTCTTGGGCTTTCTTGGCAGCCTTTAAGCTCTCTTCAAGTTGACCTATAGATTCTGTTGCTAAAATACAACAATGTATGCTTAAACATCATTGCAGTGGATCATATTTTCTGGATACTATTTTTCCCTACCATGAGCTCCCCTCGCGAATTTCTTCATTTCTTCTAGCTCTGTGGTGGTGGCATTTAGCTTTGTCCGGCTCGTTTCAAGCTCCTGGGACAGTGTGTTGTTCTTCTCTTTGAGAACCTACGATCATAATGATCCTTAAATCGGTTGGTCTAACCGCTTCAAGTCTCAGGGGCTACTAGCATATATCTATTAAATTTACACAAACTCTTACTTGCATATCCTTTGAAAACAGGTGAGTGACTCCTGCAAGTCCGTCCCGGGCGGCTCGGATATATGCATCCACGGAGCTGAGTGCATTGAATTCCTGCTCAGTGAAAGCTGGAGCACGCATGGCCTCTTTTAGTCGTCGATGATTCATCACGCTCTCCACTTCAGAATTTGTGACAGATACGTCATCTGAATCCTCATGAGGTGGATGATTTGGCACTGCATCCGTATTGGCTCTCATCCTGGTTGATGAGTCCGGTGCCGGATTAGCTAGTGATCGGCTAACTGGGTCTTCGGACATGGTTCGCTGTATGCTCCTTGTGAAATAAGATGGGAGGAGAAGTGTGACAATCTGGTCTTATGCCTAAGCACATAATAAAGGTTATACCTCTTTGATGAAGGAGGGGGCTCGACGGCGCTCCCAGTTTCCTTTCGCTTTGAAGGCTCGCCCTGCGTAGGCGCTATCTTCCTAGAGGCCGCCCTCGATGGAGTGCGGCTCGCTGAGCGCCGCCCCTTTGGAGCACGATTCAGTGCGATGGGTGAGGTGCAAGTGGGTGGCCCCTTTTTTGAGGATGTCTTCTGAGTACTTACATCGGAGAAAGGGAGAAGGACAGGGTAATTGGACATAATAGCCACTTCCGAGCCATCAAGGCTTGCTTGATAAAAGACTCCATTTCAAGCTCTATAAATATATCCGGATCCTTGCGGAATCCGTGATCTTCGTTGCGAGCATAGTCCTCTAGCTATGGGGAGGGGCAATGAACCTTTTCGACCACCTTCCTCCATGTTTGTTTTAAGATGACTACAATAATTTGATTAGCACATCTCAATAATGAGGTAGGACAATGCTGATAATCAAAAACTTACCCATTCGATAGGGTTATACATGGAAAAACCTTCCCAACAATTTAAACGAGTGAATTCTTCTTTTTTCCCCTTATAAAGATCTGCCAGAATGGTGGCCAGAGCGGCTGGGGTATTCAGGCCCCGGCGCTTGTAACGAGACGCGTCGTCCGTTCCGTTGTAACACCATAAAGGGTGCCCCCTAGACTGGAGGGGCTGGATGCATCGCTTTATCGCGATGGCCATGACTTCGATTATCGAGAGTTTGGAATGGGCAAGTACCCCGACCTTGTTAACTAACCTCTTTACTTACACATTGTCTCCTTGCTTGGGGCTCTGGGGGCACCAATTGAAGCGTTTCTTCAAAGGAGCGCTGGAGAATTCAGGAAGTCCACGCCAAACTGGGTCCGGAAGGGGAATGTCCTCAATATAAAACCATTCCGAAGTCCATTCTTCGGATTCCTTCATGGGAGTTTCGATGAGGTAAACTGATCCGGCTATGCGCCATACATCAGCGCTGCCCACTTCAAGTATGAAACCCCCTTGGGAACGAGGGACGAGGCAAAAGAAGTTTCTCCACAGTTTGAAATGAGCCTCGCAGCCTAAAAACAGGTCGCAGAGAGTGACAAAACCTGAAATGTGCAGGATAGAACCTGGTGTGAGGTTGTGCATCTGGATCCCATAGAATTCCAATAGAGCTCTGAGGAAGGGGTGGATCGGAAATCCTAAGCCCTCAGAAGAAATGAGATGAAGCACACCCTCTCCTCCTTGTTGGGGCTGGGGAAAATTTCTGCTAGCACCTCATTGCCGATCGAGGCCAATCCCGCCAGCACAAAGACTAGATCTACGGGAGGGAGATATCCCTCCGTATGAAGTCGACTCAGCTAGAGGTGAGACACTGAGCAGCTTTGCCACTCACCCACTTGAGGGCCATGAGGGCGCGAGGAAGAGCTAGGGGCGTTTGCCATGTTTTGAAGTTTTTCGTGGTTTGCTTTGATGCTCTTTGCACGGTGTGGGATGGCATTTGGGGATCTAACCTCCTTATATAGATGTCGCCCTTGCGTGGTAAAAAAATTATGGACCATTCGCATTCGCCCGACACGTGGAAATCAAGGCGACGACAGGAAGGAATCGTAAAGGCGGGGCATAAAGGTCAAAACCGGACTGTTATCAATTCGGATTATGATGAAGAACCCGCCTTGCAAAGCCGAAGACATAAGCCAGATACTACATCATCATTGAAGGCAAGTTCGGGGGCTACTGAGGGAGTCCTGGATTAGGGGGTCCTTAGGTGTCCGGTCTATTCGATATGGGCTAGACTGATGGGTCGTGAAGAGAAAGCAGAAGACCACCTTCCGTGTCCGGGTAGGACTCCTATGTGCGTAGAACGACAAGTTTAGTGTCCGGGTGTAATACTTCCTTCCTTTGTGAACCGACTATGTACAACCCTAGGCCCCTCCGGCGTGTAAAGAAACCTGAGGGTTTAGTCCACCCTCTCTTGCCTTTGCCTGCACTCCAAATAAGGAAAGGGGGCGTGGCTTGGGAGAGACCCCAAGTAGGATTCCTCCTACTTGGGCGCCCCCTTGGCTGCTCCTACCTCCCTCCCACCTATATATATGTGGGAGGGGGCACCTAACAAAAAAATAGACAATGGCCTAGCTGTGTACGGCACCCCCTGCACCGTTTGCACCCCCGGTCATATTTTTGTAGTGCATAGGCGAAGCCCTGCGGAGATCACTTCACCATCACAGTCACCATGCCGTCGTGCTGTCAGAACTCATCCACTACCTCGCCGTCTTGCTGGATCAAGAAGGCGCGAACGTCCTCGAGCTGAACGTGTGCTGAACATGGAGGTGACGTACATTCGGTACTCGATCGGTTGGATCGCAAAGAAAGTTCGACTACATCAACCGCGTTGTGAAACGCTTCCGCTTATGGTCTACAAGGGTATGTAGACATATACTCTCCCCCTCTCGTTGCTATATATGCATCTCCATGGATAGATCATTGCATGTGCATAGATTTTTTTTTCCATGCAACGTTTCCCAATAGTGGTATCAGAGCCAGGTCTATGCGTAGATGATATGCACGAGTAGAACACAAAGAGTTGTGGGAGGTGATAGTCATAATGCTTACCACCAACGTCTTATTTTGATTCGGCGGTATTGTGGGATGAAGCGGCCCAGACCAACCTTATATTCCACACACATGAGACCGGTTCCATCGACAGACACGCAACTAGTTTTGCATAAAGGTGGCTGGCGGTTGTCTATTTCTCCTACTTTAGTTGAATCGAATTTGACTACGGCCGGTCCTTGAATAAGGTTAAAATAGCAAACTTGATAATCATAGTTGTGGTTTTTACATAGGTAAGAACGGTTCTTGCTAGAAGCCCGTAGCAGCCACGTAAAACTTGCAACAACAAAGTAGAGGACGTCTAACTTGTTTTTGCAGGGCATGTTGAGATGTGATATGGTCAAGATATGATGTGATATATGTTGATGTATGAGATGATCATGTTTTGTAATATCGACAACCGGCAGGAGCCTTAGTGCCGTCTCTTTATTGTATGAAGTGCAAGCGCCATGTAATTGCTTTACTTTATCACTGTGTGTTAGCGATAGTTGTAGAAGCAATAGTTGGTGTGACGACCTCGATGCAACGACGCTATGATGGACATCAAGGTGTCAAGCCAGTGACGATGGAGATCATGACAATGCTTTGGAGATGGAGATCAAAAGCACAAGATGGTGATGGCCATATCATGTCACATATTTTGATTGCATGTGATGTTTATCATTTATGCATCTTATTTTGCTTAGAACGATGATATCATTATAAGATGATCCCTTCACTTAATTTCAAGATAAAAGTGTTCTTCCCTGAGTATGCACCATTGCTACAGTTCATCGTTTTGTGACACCACGTGATGATCGGGTGTGATAGACTCTACGTTCACATACAATGGGTGTAAGACAGTTTTGCACACGTAGAATACTTGGGTTAAACTTGGCGAGCCTAACATGTACAAACATGGTCTCGGAACACTGGAGACCGAAAGGTCGAACGTGATTCATATAGTAGACATGATCAACATATAGATGTTCACCATTGATGACTACCCCGTCTCACGTGATGATCGGACATGGGTTAGTTGATTTGGATCATGTATCACTTATATAACTTGATGGGTGTTTATTTAAGTGGGAGTTCTTTAGTAATTTGATTAATTGAACTTAAATTTATCATGAACTTAGTCTTATAGTTTTACATATCTATGTTGTAGATTAATATCTCGCGATTTAGCTCCCCTATTTTTCATATGTTCCTAGAGAAAACTAAGTTGAAATACGATAGTAGCAATGATGCGGACCGGGTCCGTGATCTGAGGATTATCCTCATTGCTGCACAGAAGAATTATGTCCTTGATGCACCGCTAGCTGACGAACCTGTTGTAGGAGAAGATGTAGACGTTATGAACGTTTTCTAAGCTCGATATGATGACTACTTGATATTTTAGTGCGCCATGCTTTACGGCTTAGAACAAGGACTTCAAAAATGTTTTGAACGCCATGGAGCATAGGAGATGTTCCCAGAGCTGAAAATTGGTATTTCAGATTCATGCCCGTGTCAAGAGGTACGAGACCTCTGACAAGTACTTTGCCTACAAGATGGAGGAGAATAGCTCAGCCAGTGAGCATGTACTTAGAATGTTTGGATATTATAATCGCTTGAATCAAGTGGGAGTTAATCTTCCAGATAAGATAGTGATTGACAGAGTTCTCTAGTCACTATTGCCAAGCTACTAGAACTTCGTGATGAACTATAATATGCAAGGGATGACACAAACGATTCCCAAGCTCTTTGCGATGCTAAAATCGGCGAAGGTAGAAATCAAGAAAGATCATCAAGTGTTGATACTTAACAAGACCACTAGTTTCAAGAAAAAGGGCGAGGGAAAGAAAGGGAACTGCAAGAATAATGGCAAGAAAGTTGCCACTCCCGTGAAGAAGCCCAAAGCTAGACCCAAGCCTGAAACTGAGTGCTTCCACTGCAAAGGAAATGGTCACTAGAAGTGAAACTGCCCCAAATACTTGGCAGATAAGAAGGATGGCGAAGTGAACAAAGGTATATTTGATATACATGTTATTGATATGTATTTTACTAGTGTTCGTAGTAACCCCTAGGTATTTGATACAGGTTCAGTTGCTACGATTAGTAACTCGAAACAGGAGTTGCAGAGACTAGTTAAAAGCGAGGTGACGATGTGTGTTGGAAATGATTGCAAGGTTGATATGATCACCATCGCACACTCCATCTACCTTCGGGATTAGTGTTGAACCTAAATAAATGTTATTTGGTGTTTGCGTTGAGCATGAATATGATTAGATCATGTTTATTGCAATACGTTGATTCATTTAAGTTAGAGAATAATTGTTGTTCTGTTTACATGAATAAAACCTTCTATGGTCATACATCCAATGTGAATGGTTTGTTGAATCCCTATCGTAGTGATACACATATTTATAATATTGATGCCAAAAGATGCAAACTTGATAATGATAGTGGAACATACTTGTGGCACCGCCATTTAGGTCATATTGGTGTAAAGCGCATGAAGAAACTCCATGCAGATGGACTTTGGGAATCACTTGATTATGAATCATTTGATACTTGCGAACCATGCCTCATGGGCAAGATGACTAAAACTCCGTTCTCCGGAACAATGGAGCGAGCTAATGACTTATTGGAAATAATACATACCGATGTATGTGGTCCAATGAGTGTTGAAGCATGTGGCGGGTATCGTTATTTTCTGACCTTAATAGATGATTTGAGTAGGTATGGGTATATCTACTTGATGAAACACAATTCTAAAAAAATGAAAAGTTCAAAGAATTTCATAGTGAAGTGGAGAGTCATTGTAACAAGAAAATAAAGTTTCTACGATTTGATCGCGGAGGCGAATATTTGAGTTACGAGTTTGACCTTCATTTAAAACAATGTGGAATAGTTTCACAACTCACGCCACTTGGAACACCAGAGCGTAATGGTGTGTTCGAACATCGTAACCGTACTTTATTAGATATGGTGCATTCTATGATGTCTCTTACCGTTTTGCCACTGTCATTTTGGGGTTATGCATTAGAGATAGCCGCATTCATGTTAAATAGGGCACCATCTAAATCCATTGAGATGACACCATATGAACTGTGGTTTGGCAAGAAAGCTAAGTTGTCATTTCTTAAAGTTTGGGGATGCGATGCTTATATCAAAAGGCTTCAGCCTGATAAGCTCAAACCTAAATCGGAGAAGTGCGTCTTCATAAGATACCCTAAATAAACTATTGGGTACACCTTCCACCACTGATCCGAAGGCAAGATCTTTGTTGCTAAGAATGGGTCCTTTCTAGAGAAGGAGTTTCTCTCGAAAGAAGTGAGTAGGAGGAAAGTAGAACTTGATGAGGAAATTGTACCTTCTTTCGAATTGGAGAGTAGCACATCAGAGAAATATGTTATCGTGATGCCTACACTAACTGGAGAGGAAACTAATGATGATGATCATGAAACTTCGGACCAAGTTACTACTGGACTTTGTAGGTCAAACAGAGCATGTTTTACACCAGAGTGGTATGATAATCCTGTCCTGGAAGTCATGTTATTAGACCATGGCAAACCTAGATTCCGATAAATGGCTTGAGGCCATGAAATCTAAGATAGGATCCATGTATGAGAACAAAGTGTGGACTTTGGTGGATTTGCCCGATGATCGGCAAGCCATTAAGAATAAATGGATTTTCAAGAGGAAGACGGACACTAATGGTAATATCACTATCTACAAAGCTCGACTTGTTGCAAAATGTTTTCGACAAGTTCAAGGGGTTGTCTACAATGAGACTTTCTCACCCGTAGCGATGCTTAAGTCTGTCTGAATCATGTTAGCAAGTCCCACATTTTATAATTATGAAATCTGGCAAATGGACGTCAAAACTGCATTCCTTAATGGATTTCTTGAAGAACAGTTGTATATGATGCAACCATAAGGTTTTGTCGATCATAAAGGTGCTAACAAAGTGCGCAAGCTCCAGCGATCCATCTATGGACTGGTGCAAGCATCTCAGGGTTGGAATATACGCTTTGATGAGGTGATCAAAGCATATGGTTTTATACAGACTTATGGTGAAGCATGTATTTACAAGAAAGTGAGTGGGAGCTCTGTAGCATTTCTGATATTATATGTGGATGACATTTTGTTGATTGGAAATGATATAGAATTTCTGAATAGCATAAAAGCGATACTTGAATAAGAATTTCTCAATGAAAGACATCGGTGAAGCTAGTTATATATTGGGCATCAAGATCTATAGGGATAGATCGAGACGCTTAATAGGACTTTCACAAAGCACATACCTTTACAAGATTTTGAAGAAGTTAAAAATGGATTAGTCAAAGAAAGGGTTCTTGCCTATGTTGCAAGGTGTGAAGTTGAGTAAGACTCAAACCCCGACCACGGCAGAAGATAGAGAGAGAATGAAAGTCATTCCCTATGCCTCAGCCATAGATTCTATAAAGTATGCCATGCTGAAGGAAATGTGCCCTAGAGGCAATAATAAAGTTGTTATTTATATTTCCTTATATCATGATAAAGGTTTATTATTCATGCTAGAATTGTATTAACCGGAAACTTAGTACATGTGTGAGTACATAGACAAACAGAGTGTCCCTAGTATGCCTCTACTTGACTAGCTCGTTAATCAAAGATGGTTAAGTTTCCTAGCCATGGACATGTGTTGTCATTTGATGGACGGGATCACATCATTAGAGAATGATGTGATGGACAAGACCCATCTGTTAGCTTAGCATTATGATTGTTTAGTTTATTGCTATTGCTTTCTCCATGACTTATACATGTTCCTATGAGTATGAGAATATGCAACTCCCGAATACCGGAGGATCACTTAGTGTGCTATCAAATGTCACAACGTAACTGGGTGATTATAAAGATGCTCTACATGTGTCTCCGATTGTGTTTGTTGAGTTGGCATAGATCGAGAATAGGATTTGTCACTCCGTGTTTCGGAGAGGTATCTCTGGGCCCTCTCGGTAATGCTCATCACTATAAGCTTTGTAAGCAAAGTGATTAATGAGTTAGTTGCAGGATGATGCATTACGGAACGAGTAAATAGACTTGCTGGTGACGAGATTGAACTAGGTATGATGATACCGATGATCGAATCTTGGGCAAGTAACATACCGATGACAAAGGGAACAACGTATGTTGTTATGCGGTTTGACCGATAAAGATCTTCGTAGAATATGTTGGAACCAATATGAGCATCCAGGTTCCGCTATTGGTTATTGACTGGAGATGTGTCTCGGTCATGTCTACATAGAACCCGTAGGGTCCGCACGCTTAACGTTCGATGACGATTTGTATTATGAGTTTTGTGATTTGATGTAACGAAGGTTGTTCGGAGTCCCGGATGAGATCATGGACATGACGGGGAGTCTCGAAATGGTCGAGACATAAAGATTGATATATTGGACCATGTTATTCGGACACCGGAAGTGTTCCGGATAAAATTGGAGTGCCGGAGGGGTTACCGAAACCCCCCAGAGAAGTAATGGGCCTTAGTGGGCCTTAGGGGAGAGAGAGGGTAGCAGCCAGGAGGTGGCGCCCCCCCCTCAAGGGGAGTCCAAATAAGACTAGGGGAGGGGGTGCGGCCCCTCTTTCCCTCTCCCTCTCCCTCTCCTTTCTTCTTCTCCTACTTGGAGTAGGATCCCCCCCCTCCCTTGGGTGCGCCCCTTGTGGCCGGCCGGCCTCCTCCTCCCCTCCTTTATATATGAGGGAGGGGGCATCCCATAGACACACAAGTTGATCTTTAGCCGTGTGCGGTGCCCCCCTCCCACAGCTTTACACATCGGTCATATTGTCGTAGTGCTTAGGCGAAGCCCTGCGTTGGTAACTTCATCATCACCGTCAACATGCCGTCGTGCTGAAGGAACTCACCCTCGGCCTCAACTGGATCAAGAGTACGAGGGACGTTACCGAGCTGAACGTGTGCAGATCGCGGAGGTGCCATGCGTTCGGTACTTGATCGGTTGGATCGCGAAGATGTTCGACTACATCAACCGCGTTACTAAATGCTTCCGCTTTCGGTCTACGAGGGTACGTAGGCACACTCCCTTCTCGTTGCTATGCATCTCCTAGATAGATCTTGCGTGATCGTAGGATTTTTTTTTTGAAATACTGTGTTCCCCAACAGTGGCATCCGAGCCAGGTCTATGCGTAGATGTTATATGCACGAGTAGAACACAAAGAGTTGTGGGCGATAATAGTCATACTGCTTACCAACATGTCATACTTTGATTCGGCGATATTGTTGGATGAAGCGGTCCAGACCGACATTACATGACCGTTCATGAGACTGGTTCTATCGCCGTGGTTCGCACACAGGTGGCTAGTGGGTGTCTGTTTCTCCAACTTTAGTTGAATCAAGTGTGACTACGTCTGGTCCTTATTGAAGGTTAAAACAACACACTTGACAAAAAATCGTTGTGGTTTTTGAATCGAGTGTGACTACGGGAAGATGTATTTTTCACGTGTTTTTGCATTTTCTTGGGTTTTTTTCCTTATGTATTCCTAGGTTTTCAAGAAAAAAATTACTTTTTTTCTCGCGTGAAGCACAGCGGGTGGAAAGAACAGTTGTAATTCTTGGGGAAGCAGAGTTGTGCTTTTTCGTGAACCACACATGTGTTGACGTGAAGCACATATGTGCTTACCGCAGTTGTGCTTCTCAAGAAGTGAAAAATCATGGTTGTGTTTCCGTGTGACCGTTGTGCTTCCCAAAAAGTGAAAAAGCAGAAGCATGGTTTCAGAAAAAGTGAAAATACATATGTGCTTCCGATTTTTGGTTTTTTAACCTTTTTGGGGTTCACTTTTTCCGGTTTCTTTTTTTTATTGTTTTTTCTAGTATTTCCGGTTTTCTGTTTTTTGGGTTTTTTATTTTTGGTTTTTTGGGTTTTTATGGAAAAAATCGCCCAAACCTCATACCATGGGATCAAGTTTTGAAGTTCTTTGTGTGAGAAACGAAACGGTGAAAATGGTTCGTAATTTGGACACATGGTCAAGAGATAAAAGTTTAGAAAAGAAAGCGTGAACGAAAAAAGCACAAAACATCCAGTTTATGAAAAGTGCCCCACATGCAATGCACTATTTATCACCACGAGAGGAGGTGGGAGTGAACGATGCAAGGGATACCCTCTAACTAGTGATTTCGAGACTTCACTCAGGGCAGGCATATGGCAATTATCCAGTCAAATCCTTCGTTGGGCCAGTGGAGTCTATCTAGAAACAAATTCTGCTTGATAACATGCGATGGGCTGCTTTAGTCGTAGCCCAACTTGTCTAAAACAATAACGGTGGCCCAACCACGAAACCGCTCAACTCTTAAGTATACTCCATTAAGAAGCACAACCGCCACCAGAATTTGCCCAATCACCCCTTGAAAAAAAAATACAATGTCGTCTTGAGATGAACGTTCTTGCGGTGGGTACCTTGTCATTGAAAATAAAAGGTCATCTAGTTCTCCTCCTTCTGCGGCGATGCTTTACCGGCTGATGTTACGGAGTTAGAATTATGTTTCCTCCGCATATTCAGTGCAATTGCTCTTGCAGAGTTTAGGTTTGTGTCTTGCTGAACCGATCTTTCAGATCTGTTGAGTTTTTGTCAGTGTGTTTTGTTGTTTTTGTTGATTTTATTTTTTATGGAGCTGGAATCTTTCCTTGTGCAATAAAGTAAAGGTCTTGTGGCTCGATGGCCTACACTTCTACAGAAACATTCCCTGTCCAACTCCGGTCATCTTTCATGGCTTTACCTCTTTTTGGATTGGCAAATCAAGTGGCTCTCTGCTACTTGTATTTGTAACCAGTTCATGCATGTGTACGAGTGACGGTGTCGCTGCCCCAGTCTAGTTGTAGTGTTTTTGTTGAAGTCTTGGGAGAATATCATCTTTCAAAATTATTATTACCATAGAAGTGTAGGCCATCTTTGATACCAAGCATTGTGATGTAATTGGTGTCGTGCTTGAAAGAAATATAAGAATCGTTAAGTGATCCAAACGATCTTATATTTCTTTGCAGAGGTAGTATTTCCGAAGAAAAGGCGAAAAAGGTACCACTGATTGCTTGATACGATTGTTTTCACTGATTTCACATATATAATAATGATAGTATTTGAAAATGACAATGCGCATCCGCGTCATGTACCACTTGTGACTAAAAAGTGATTGTTTTCACGCTCCTACACCATACCAAAGTACGAGCTTCCGACTGATTATTCAGTTGCAGCTATACGCAGCTGATAAAAAATTCCAAGCCAAGACAATATTGTATTAACTTCAGATCTTACCTGCATGGATCTCACATCTTCAGGAAACAACTGCTCCTAACTCTTCAGAGTACTGATCAGTGTGTATCTATGTATAAAAAAGATTATTTACATGTTTATTCAGGTACTGGGGACAACAAATCCATGGCCAGTCCTGCAGAATTAACCTAATGTGGCCTTATCTAGCAAGGATCATTTTCATATCAAGGTGTGAGAATAGCTACTTACCGAGCATCTAAACCTATCACACTTCATAACCTATCAGAACTGAGAACTAAACTCTTGTAAGAGCAGAAATCCACCTAAAGGTCATGGAATGGAGGGCAATGAAACAAATTAGGTACAACATCTGCACAAGTATCAACGAAAGCAAAAATATAAACACAACATGAACTCATACTACAGAAAGACCACAAACGTCACGTCTGTGAAAAAATAATATTGAAATCTCATGTACAAGAGATGAAGCATATGTACATCTTCACCAGAAAAAACCTCAATTCTTCATCATCTGATCCTGAACATATTGCTAGGCGTAGTTCAAATCCCCTCCATTACCGTTTTCTTGGCTTATATCTACCTTTCTGGAAAGGAACATACCAAAACTCACTGCATTTTGAAACTTCTTGATCCCCCAGCAGCTACAACAAGATAAATCACCCGGACACACACTGGAAACCCTTGCAGACTGCAAGCCAAGCAGCAAACAATACCACACAAACAAGAACATCAACAATGATGATGATCTTCACATGGCGCATCCACAGTGACCGCGACGACTGCTGCCTCCGTAGCCTGGATTGGCTTGTGCTGCGCTCCAATGACATGCCGCCAACATCCTCTGGCTGCACATCAATTCTCAAACCTCTTGTGCCATGGTGCTCATCGTCGCCATCCCCCATAGGCATCCCCTTCTCCTTTGCCTTCTTCTTATCCTTCCTGCCACTGCCTTTTCCAAGAAGAGGCGCCTTCGACGATGTGCAGCCCGAGCTGCCATTCGACCCTCCCCTTTGCGCACCACCCTCAGGAACAAGTGCGGCACGGGGCATCTTCTCCAGTGAAGCAACCAGCCTCTGGACAGCCGGAACCAGAGCGTCATGGAACCCATTCCTATTCGTGTTCCTGAACTCATCCTGCACACGCTCCAGGAACTGCAAGGCACCCACATGCCCGACGCTCGGGTCGATGATGGCGAAAAAGGTGTGCCCGTCTGCCATCAGATAGCCGTAGCTCCTCGACCCCGAAGTGTGGATGTAATGCCGGTGGTAGGGAGGCACGTTCTCGAGGCAGAGCGCCGCCGTGGCCTCGGTCTGCGAGTCACCATCCTTGCTGCTGTAGCTGTATATGACCTTGTTCCCCTTGGCAATGCAGCAGTACACCGTGTTGTCGGCCGACGAGCTCATCCGCGGGTCCTCCTCTGCAACGTCAACCTCCAGGGGCTTGGCGCGCGACGACACTAGCTTCACAGACCTGGATCGGCGAGAATTCATCAAAAGCCCCCGAAGGCCGAAGCGACAGCTTCACCCTTCGTACGGACAACAACCTGCCCCAATTCCGAACCGCAAGAACCGGGGCCCTCTCCGGCAGGATCCAGCCCACAGGAACGGAATCCAGCAGCGATTCAGGCCGGCCCTCCTCTCCGGCGACCGGCGGCGGCTTCTTGGCAGGGGGGCGGCGGGGAGGATCACGGATCAAGAACTGGAAAGATCAGCGGAGCGCGGTTAGTGTCCGCCGCAATTCGCGCGAGCGACAGCCTCTGCCCCCATTACTAGCCTAGAATCGCGCATCAAGGAGTCGAGAAAAGACCATTTCTTGATCACGGAAAATAAAGAAAGTGATCTGGGGAATAAATACCTGGATAAAAATGGCGTGGCCGCCTGGCGAGGGGAGGAGGGCGGATCAGAGGGGCGCTGTCCTGGATGGAGATTTGGACAAGGAGAGAATGAGACCGAGGAAGGCGAGGGGGGAGAGAGAGATCATATTATTGTCGGGGAAGACGGAGGGCGAAGACTTGGCCGGGGCGGGGGTGGGGTGGGGATTTGACTCGGCAACGAGGGGGAGGAGGAACGGTGGTGACGCGGTTTGAGAGGTTTGAGCGAGCATCGTGTCGTCTGCCGTGTGTGTGTGTGCGCATTTCTTTTCCTAGGAAATCGTCCAAAGCTACTGCTACTACCATGTAGCTTTCGGATCATTATTGAGTCGTACGAAAATGCTTTAAAAGAATGGTATGTAGAGAATAGAGTTGGGTTTGTGATTTAGGTTGAGTGCCAACTTGGGAATATGATATTTTCTTTTCATGTTTAATCTTTCACAAATAGAGTTGAGTTTGTGATTTAGGTTGACTATCGTTTAGATCAATACAATTTGGATCCCGATGCAAAAATGTAATACTTTCTCCGTTCCATAATGCACTGCATACATATTTTCTGAAAAGTCAAACTTAGCAAACTTGATTAAGTTTATGAAGACCATACATCTACAATATGAAATTTTAACTCGCGATGTATCCGATGATATGTATTGGTATTCGAAATCAAAAAGAAATCTCTCTAAACATGGTCAAACTTCGCAAAGTGTGACTTTTGTTAAATTCTATACACAATACATTACGGAACGGCGGGAGCACCGTAAGATTCACATTATTTAAAAAAACTATGATTTCACTTATAACGCATGCTTTGTTGGGTCTGATCCGCTTAACCGGAATCATTTTCTTCCTCCTCTCCCATTCCCTGGGCGACAAGTGTGGTTGCGGCTGATCTACCACCTCACCTCTAAGATGATGGGTGGCCTCTTTCTTTGTCTTCACTTCAGCAAAGGGAGGGACGGATATCCCATGGCTTTGGCTCGATGGTGGTAGGGTTAGGAATAAATTTGAAGTTTATCTCAGATCGGCGGTGGTAAGACTATGGTGTCACTGTCGGCATGAAATAAGGTCTTCCCACCTCACGCCTCATTTCGGTGGTGTTTCTTTGTATCGTTGGGAGGCGTGTGAAGAAAGGTTCGCCCCCAAATCTGGTTCTTCATGTCTGACTTTTTCTTTCGTGGATTTGTCTCGGTGGCACTGTCCTACGGAGCAGGCAACGTGACTATACGCCTTGGTCCTCCGGCTTTAGTTCTGCCCAATGAAGTTGCCTCGCCTCAGCCTCGGCGAGGAACGTGAATGTGTGAGATTTTTGTTCCCAGCTCTGTCTGGTTGGACCGATGGTGTTCTACAGGCCTTCTCCGGCGTTTTCTTCTTTGAAGTGACGACTTGTTACGGAGATCAAAGCTACTGACGATGACATGTACCTAGGGTAGGGCAATACACCTAATCTAAGCACCCTTCCCAAGGACACTGCCCTACAGTCAAAGACATTCAAAGGACAACAAATTCTACCGACTGGAATCACCTCAAGATGCAACCCACTCGGCCATGAGTTCCACTCGGATAACCCAATTCCATTCGACCAGGATATAATCATTCGACCACATCAGAAACCATTCGGAGTACAGAAGATCTAAGGTCACTCTAGATGACAACGGTCGGGCATTCACTCCGTAGTCTTAAGAGTCATTTATATCACTTTAATGTTGACGTACCAGTAACGTCCCCTCTTTATGTACATTGAACCCTATGTAACGGGGGATGGCTGGGGTCCTGGCGCACTCTATATAAGTCACCCCCTCCTCTAGGATAAGGGTTTGCACCCCCTGTAACTTCACGCATAATCCAATCGACCAAGCCTCTGGGCACCGAGACGTAGGGCTGTTACTTCCTCTGAGAAGGGCATGAACTCGTAAATCTTGCGTGCACAACTTCACCATAGCTAGGATCTTGCCTCCTCATACCTACCCCCCATTCTACTGTTAGACTTAGAACCACGACAGTTGGCGCCCACCGTGGGGCAGGTGTCTTAGCGACTTTCCGGTGAGGTTGCGATTTCTCTGAGTCCTATCATCATGGTTTCCGGCGGAGGTTTGGCTGAGGGCCGCGAGATCCATCTCGACGCGCTTGTTTTCATGGCTGACGACTCCGCTGTTGGAAATATGCCCTAGAGGCAATAATAAAATGGTTGTTATTATATTTCCTTGTTCATGATAATTGTATATTGTTCATGCTATAGTTGTGTTATCCGGAAATTGTAATACATGTGTGAATATATAGACCACAACATGTCCCTAGTAAGCCTCTAGTTGACTAGCTCGTTGATCAATAGATGGTTACAGTTTCCTGACCATGGACATTGGATGTCATTGATAACAGGATCACATCATTAGGAGAATGATGTGATGGACAAGACCCAATCCTAAGCATAGCACAAGATCGTGTAGTTCGTCTGCTAGAGCTTTTCAAAGTGTCAAGTATCATTTCATTAGACCATGAGATTGTGCAACTCCCGGATACCGTAGGAGTGCTTTGGGTGTACCAAACGTAACAACGTAACTGGGTGGCTATAAAGGTACACTACAGGTATCTCCGAAAGTGTCTGTTGGGTTGGCATGAATCGAGACTGGGATTTGTCACTCCGTATGACGGAGAGGTATCTCTAGGCCCACTCGGTAATGCATCATCATAATGAGCTCAGTGTGACTAAGCAGTTGGTCACGGGATGATGTGTTACGGAACGAGTAAAGTGACTTGCCGGTAACGAGATTGAACAAGGTATTGGGATACCGACGATCGAATCTCGGGCAAAGTAACGTACCGATTGACAAAGGGAATTGAATACAGGATTGATTGAATCCTCGACATCGTGGTTCATCTGATGAGATCATCATGGAATATGTGGGAGCCAACATGGGTATCCAGATCCCGCTGTCGGTTATTGGCCAGAGAGGTGTCTCGGTCATGTCTGCATGGTTCTCGAACCCGTAGGGTCTACACACTTAAGGTTCGGTGACGCTAGGGTTGTAGAGATATTAGTATGCGGTAACCCGAAAGTTGTTCGGAGTCCCGGATGAGACCTCGGACGTCACGAGGAGTTCCGGAATGGTCCGGAGGTAAAGATTTATATATAGAAAGACCAGTTTCGGCCACCGAGAAAGTTTCGAGGGTCACCGGTATTGTACCGGGACCACCGGAAGGGTCCCGGGGGTCCACCGGGTGGGGCCACCTACCCCGGAGGGCCCCATGGGCTGAAGTGGGAAGGGAACCAGCCCCTGGTGGGCTGGTGCGCCCCCCTTGGGCCTCCCCCTACGCCTAGGGTTAAAAACCCTAGGGGTGGGGGGCGCCTCCACTTGGCTTGGGGGGCAAGCCACCCCCTTGGCCGCCGCCCCCCCCCCCATCTAGATGGGATCTAGAGGGGCTGGCGCCCCCCTGGCCCCTATATATAGTGGAGGGGAGGGAGGGCAGCCGCACCCCAAGTCCCTGGCGCCTCCCTCTCCCTCCATGACACCTCTCCCTCTCGTTGGTGCTTGGCGAAGCCCTGCCGAGATCCCGCTGCTTCCACCACCACGCCGTCGTGCTGCTGGATCTCCATCAACTTCTCCTCTCCCCTTGCTGGGTCAACAAGGAGGAGACGTCTCTCCCAACCGTACGTGTGTTGAACGCGGAGGTGCCATCCATTCGGCGCTCGGTCATCGGTGATTTGGATCACGACGAGTACGACTCCATCAACCCCGTTCTCTTGAACGCTTCCGCTCGCGATCTACAAGGGTATTTAGATGCACTCCTCTTCCCCTCGTTGCTAGATGACTCCATAGATTGATCTTGGTGATGCGTAGAAATTTTTTAAATTTCTGCTACATTCCCCAACAGTGATATCAGAGCCAGTTTATGCGTAGTTCCTATGCATGAGTAGAACACAAGTTGTTGTGGGCGTTGATTTTGTCAATTTACTTGCCGTTACTAGTCTTATCTTGATTCGGTGGCATCGTGGGATGAAGCGGCCTGGACCGACCTTACACGTACACTTACGTGAGACTGGTTCCACCGTCTGACATGCACTAGTTGCATAAGGTGGCTGGCGGGTGTCTGTCTCTCCCACTTTAGTCGGATCGGATTCGATGAAAAGGGTCCTTATGAAGGATAAATAGAAATTGGCATATCACGTTGTGGTTTTGGCGTAGGTAAGAAACGGTCTTGCTAGAAACCTATAGCAGCCACGTAAAAACTTGCAACAACAATTAGAGGACGTCTAACTTGTTTTTGCAGCATGTGCCATGTGATGTGATATGGCCAAAAGGATGTGATGAATGATATATGTGATGTATGAGATTGATCATGTTCTTGTAATAGGAATCACGACTTGCATGTCGATGAGTATGACAACCGGCAGGAGCCATAGGAGTTGTCTTAATTTATTTATGACCTGCGTGTCAACATAAACATCATGTAATTACTTAACTTTATCGCTAACCGTTAGCCATAGTAGTAGAAGTAATAGTTGACGAGACAACTTCATGAAGACACGATGATGGAGATCATGATGATGGAGATCATGGTGTCATGCCGGTGACGACGATGATCATGGCGCCCCGAAGATGGAGATCAAAAGGAGCAAAATGATATTGGCCATATCATGTCACTATTTGATTGCATGTGATGTTTATCATGTTTTACATCTTATTTGCTTAGAATGACGGTAGCATAAATAAGATGATCCCTCGCAATAATTTCAAGAAAGCGTTCCCCCTAACTGTGCACCGTTGCTAAGTCCGTTGTTCCGAAGCACCACGTGATGATCGGGTGTGATAGGTTCTAACGTTCGCATACAACGGGTGTAAGCCAGATTTACACACGCAATACACTTAGGTTGACTTGACGAGCCTAGCATGTACAGACATGGCCTCGGAACACGGAAGACCAAGAGGTCGAACATGAGTCATATAGAAGATACGATCAACATGAAGATGTTCACCGATGATGACTAGTCCATCTCACGTGATGATCGGACACGACCTAGTTGAATCGGATCATGTATCACTTAGATGACTAGAGGGATGTCTATCTGAGTGGGAGTTCATTAATAATTTGATTAGATGAACTTAATTATCATGAACATAGTCTAAAATCTTTGCAATATGTCTTGTAGATCAAATGGCCCACGCTAATGTTGTCCTCAACTTCAACGCGTTCCTAGAGAAAAAAAGCTGAAAGACGATGGTAGCAACTATACGGACTGGGTCCGGAACTTGAGGATCATCCTCATAGCTGCCAAGAAAGCATATGTCCTTGAAGCACCGCTAGGTGAAGCACCACCCCCAGCAAACCAAGACATTATGAACGCTTGGCAGTCCCGTGTCGATGATTACTCCCTGGTTCAGTGTGACATGCTTTACAGCTTAGAACCGGGGCTCCAGAAGTGTTTTGAGCAACACAGAGCATATGAGATGTTCCAAGAGCTGAAAATGGTTTTCCAAGCTCATGCCCGAGTCGAGAGATATGAAGTCTCTGACAAGTTCTACAGTTGTAAGATGGATGAGAATAGTTCCGTTAGCGAGCACATACTCAAAATGTCTGGGTTGCACAACCGCTTGTCTCAGCTGGGAGTTAATCACCCGGATGATGCGGTCGTTGACAGAATCCTTCAGTCGCTCCCACCTAGCTACAAGAGCTTTGTGATGAACTTCAATATGCAGGGGATGGAAAAGACCATTCCTGAGGTATATTCGATGCTGAAATCAGCGAAGGTAGAAATCAAAAAGGAACATCAAGTGTTGATGGTGAATAAAACCACTAAGTTGAAGAAAGGCAAGGGTAAAAAGAACTTCAAGAAGGACGGCAAGGGGGTTGCCGCGCCCGGTAAGCAAGCTGCCGGGAAGAAGCCAAAGAATGGACCCAAGCCCGACATCGAGTGTTTTTATTGCAAGGGAAGTGGTCACTGGAAGCGGAACTGCCCCAAGTACTTAGCGAACAAGAAGGCCGGCAACACCAAAGGGATATGTGATATACATGTTATTGATGTGTACCTTACCAGTACTCATAGTAGCTCCTGGGTATTTGATACCAGTGCGGTTGCTCATATTTGTAACTCAAAATAGGAGCTGCGGAATAAGCGGAGATTGGCGAAGGACGAGGTGACGATGCGCGTCGGGAATGGTTCCAAGGTCGATGTGATCGCCGTCGGCACGCTACCTCTACATTTACCTATGGGATTAGTTTTAAACCTCAATAATTGTTATTTAGTGCCAGCTTTGAGCATGAACATTGTATCATGATCTCATTTAATACGAGATGGCTACTCATTTAAATCCGAGAATAATGGTTGTTCTATTTATATGAGAGATATGTTTTATGGTCAAGCCCCGCTGGTCAATGGTTTATTCTTATTTAATCTCGAACGTGATGTTACACATATTAATAGTGTGAATACCAAAAGATGTAAAGTTGATAATGATAGTCCCACATACTTGTGGCACTGCCGCCTTGGTCACATTGGTGTCAAACGCATGAAGAAACTCCATGCAGATGGACTTTTGGAGTCTCTTGATTATAAATCATTTGCCACGTGCGAACCATGCCTCATGGGCAAAATGACCAAGACTCCATTCTCTGGAACAATGGAGCGAACAACCAACTTATTGGAAATCATACATGCTAATGTGTGTGGTCCAATGAGTGTTGAGGTTCGTGGTGGCTATCGTTATGTTCTCACCCTCACTGATGACTTGAGTAGATATGGGTATGTCTACTTAATGAAACACAAGTCTGAGACCTTTGAAAAGTTCAAGGAATTTCAGAGTGAGGTTGAGAATCAACGTGACAGGAAAATTAAGTTCTTGCGATCAGATCGTGGGGGAGAATATTTGAGTCACGAATTTGGCACACACTTAAGGAAATGTGGAATAGTTTCACAACTCACGCCGCCTGGAATACCTCAGCGTAATGGTGTGTTCGAATGTCGTAATCGCACTCTATTGGATATGGTGCGATCTATGATGTCTCTTACCGATCTACCGCTGTCATTTTGGGGCTATGCTTTAGAAACTGCCGCATTCACTTTAAATAGGGCCCCGTCGAAATCCGTTGAGATGACATCGTATGAATTATGGTTTGGGAAGAAACCTAAGCTGTCGTTTCTAAAAGTTTGGGGATGCGATGCTTATGTGAAGAAACTTCAACCTGAAAAGCTCGAACCCAAATCGGAAAAATGCGTCTTCATAGGATACCCTAAAGAAACTATTGGGTATACCTTCTACCTCAGATCCGAAGGCAAGATCTTCGTTGCCAAGACTGGATCCTTTCTAGAGAAAGAGTCTCTCGAAAGAAGTAAGTGGGAGGAAAGTAGAACTTGATGAAGTATTGCCTCTTGAACCGGAGAGTGGCGCAGCTCAAGAAAATGTTCCTAAGGTGCCTGCACCGACTAGAGAGGAAGTTAACGATGATGATCATGAAGCTTCAGATCAAGTTGCTACTGAACTTCGTAGGTCCACAAGGACACGTTCCGCACTAGAGTGGTACGGCAACCCAGTCCTGGAAATCATGTTGTTAGACAATGGTGAACCTTCGAACTATGAAGAAGCGATGGCGGGCCCAGATTCCGGCAAATGGCTGGAAGCCATGAAACCCGAGATAGGATCCATGTATGAAAATGAAGTATGGACTTTGACTGACTTGCCCGATGATCAGCGAGCCATAGAAAAAAAATGGATCTTTAAGAAGAAGACAGACGCGGACGGTAATGTGACCATCTATAAAGCTCGGCTTGTCGCTAAGGGTTATCGACAAGTTCAAGGGGTCGACTACGATGAGACTTTCTCACCCGTAGCGAAGCTGAAGTCCGTCCAAATCATGTTAGCAATCGCCGCATTCTATGATTATGAGATATGGCAAATGGACGTCAAAACAACATTCCTTAATGGTTTCCTTAAGGAAGAATTGTATATGATGCAGCCAGAAGGTTTTGTCGATCCTAAGAATGCTGACAAGGTGTGCAAGCTCCAACGCTCAATCTATGGGCTGGTGCAAGCATCTCGGAGTTGGAACATATGTTTTGATGAGATGATCAAAGCATTTGGGTTTACACAGACTTATGGAGAAGCCTGCGTTTACAAGAAAGTGAGTGGGAGCTTTGTAGCATTTCTCTTGTATGTGGATGACACACTATTGATGGGAAATGATATAGAATTCTTGGAAAGCATAAAGGCCTACTTGAACAAGTGTTTTTCAATGAAGGATCTTAGAGAAGCTACTTACATATTAGGCATCAAGATCTATAGAGATAGATCGAGACGCCTCATTGGTCTTTCACAGAGTACGTACCTTGACAAGATATTAAAGAAGTTCAATATGGATTAGTCAAAGAAGGGGTTCTTGCCTGTATTGCTAGGTACGAGATTGAGCACGGCTCAATGCCCGACCATGGCAGAAGATAGAAAAAAGATGAGTGTCGCCCCCTATGCCTCGACCATAGGGTCTATCATGTATGCCATGCTGTGTACCAGACCTGATGTAAACCTTGCCGTAAGTTTGGTAGGAAGGTACCAAAGTAATCCCTGCATGGAACACTGGACAGCGGTCAAGAATATCCTGAAGTACCTGAAAAGGACTAAGGATATGTTTCTCGTTTATGGAGGTGACGAAGAGCTCGTCGTAAAGGGTTACATCGGTGCTAGCTTCGACACAGATCTGGATGACTCCAAGTCACAAACCGGATACGTGTATATTTTGAATGGTGGGGCAGTCAGCTGGTGCAATTGCAAGCAAAGCGTCGTGGCGAGATCTACATGTGAAGCGGAGTACATGGCAGCCTCGGAGGCAGCACAAGAAGCAATCTGGGCGAAGGAGTTCATTACCGACCTAGGAGTTATTCCCAATGCGTCAGGCCCAATGACTCTCTTCTGTGACAACACTGGAGCTATTGCCCTTGCTAAGGAGCCCAGGTTTCACAGGAAGACTAGGCATATCAAGCGTCGCTTCAACTCCATTTGTGAAAATGTTCAAAATGGAGACATAGATATTTGTAAAGTGCATGCGGACCTGAATGTCGCATATCCGTTGACTAAACCTCTCCCTCGAGCAAAACATGATCAACACCAGAACTCTATGGGTGTTCGATTTATCACAATGTAACTAGATTATTGACTCTAGTGCAAGTGGGAGACTGTTGGAAATATGCCCTAGAGGCAATAATAAAATGGTTATTAATATATTTCCTTGTTCATGATAATTGTCTATTGTTCATGCTATAATTGTGTTATCCGGAAATCGTAATACATGTGTGAATATATAGACCACAACATGTCCCTAGTAAGCCTCTAGTTGACTAGCTCATTGATCAATAGATGGTTACGGTTTCCTGACCATGGACATTGGATGTCATTTATAACGGGATCACATCATTAGGAGAATGATGTGATGGACAAGACCCAATCCTAAGCATAGCACAAGATCGTGTAGTTCGTCTGCTAGAGCTTTTCAAGTGTCAAGTATCATTTCCTTAGACCATGAGATTGTGCAACTCCCGGATACCGTAGGAGTGCTTTGGGTGTACCAACCGTCACAACGTAACTGGGTGGCTATAAAGGTACACTACAGGTATCTCCAAAAGTGTCTGTTGGGTTGGCATGAATCGAGACTGGGATTTGTCACTCCGTATGACGGAGAGGTATCTCTAGGCCCACTCGGTAATGCATCATCATAATGAGCTCAGTGTGACTAAGCAGTTGGTCACGGGATGATGTGTTACAGAACAAGTAAAGTGACTTGCCGGTAACGAGATTGAACAAGGTATTGGGATACCGACGATCGAATCTCGGGCAAAGTAACGTACCGATTGACAAAGGGAATTGAATACGGGATTGATTGAATCCTCGACATCGTGGTTCATCCGATGAGATCATCATGGAATATGTGGAAGCCAACATGGGTATCCAGATCCCGCTGTCGGTTATTGGCCAGAGAGGTGTCTCGGTCATGTCTGCATGGTTCTCGAACCCGTAGGGTCTACACACTTAAGGTTCGGTGACGCTAGGGTTGTAGAGATATTACTATGCGGTAACCCGAAAGTTGTTCGGAGTCCCGGATGAGACACCGGACATCACGAGGAGTTCCAGAATGGTCTGGAGGTAAAGATTTATATATAGCAAGACCAGTTTCGGCCACCGGGAAAGTTTCGGGGGTCGCCGGTATTGTACCGGGACCACCGGAAGGGTCCCGGGGGTCCACCGGGTGGGGCCACCTATCCTGGAGGGCCCCATGGCTGAAGTGGGAAGGGAACCAGCCCCTGGTGGGCTAGTGCGCCCCCCTTGGGCCTCCCCCTGCGCCTAGGGTTAGAAACCCTAGGGGTGGGGGCATCTCCACTTGGCTTGGGGGGCAAGCCACCCCCTTGGCCGCCGCCCCCCATCTAGATGGGATCTAGAGGGGCCGGCGCCCCCCTGGCCCCTATATATAGTGGAGGGGAGGGAGGGCAGCCGCACCCCAAGTCCCTGGCGCCTCCCTCTCCCTCCGTGACACCTCTCCCTCTCATTGGTGCTTGGCGAAGCCCTGCCGAGATCCCGCTGCTTCCACCACCACGCCGTCGTGCTGCTGGATCTCCATCAACCTCTCCTCTCCCCTTGCTGGATCAAGAAGGAGGAGACATCTCTCCCAACCGTATGTGTGTTGAACGTGGAGGTGCCGTCCGTTCGGCGCTCGGTCATCGGTGATTTGGATCACGACGAGTACGACTCCATCAACCCCGTTCTCTTGAACGCTTCCGCTCGCGATCTACAAGGGTATGTAGATGCACTCCTCTTCCCCTCGTTGCTAGATGACTCCATAGATTGATCTTGGTGATGCGTAGAATTTTTTTAAATTTCTGCTACGTTCCCCAACATCCGCTTGGCTTCAAGAAGGTCCCCTCGACATCGAGGCACTCCCCGTCCGCGGGGCGATGCACTTTCGCGCGTGCGTCCGCTGCGTCCCTTTGCGGTAGCCATCGACCCAGTATCAGTCGGCTCCCGCGGTGTCTTCGCTCTCCGCTGTTCGCCGTCGCAAGCGATCCGGTCGGTCGCGGCTTCAGCGGTGGGTGAAGCATGCGGTGACATGACAGTCGGCCACCCCTCAAGTCGTGGCAATCGAGCCTGACGAATCTCTCTACGGCATGTTCGATCTGTCGACTGGCTCCATCGAGACCCTATCCGAGTGCAACAGCAGCGATCCCGCAGCGGAGGTCCTGATGGTCGACACGCCATGCAGCCCGCCTGGCATGCATTGCAATGGCGGCGACAACGGCGGCGGCGATCCGTCGCGCGTTCACGAGGAGTACCACCCCGAAACCCTCTCTTCCCAACACAGGGAGGAACTTCTCCGCTGTAATATGGAGGCGCTCCACACACCTATTGTCGGAGAGACCTCTCAGGCTCGGGCCGTGGAGGTGGCGCGTTTAGCCACCCTGGATGAGCGCACTCAACTGGAGAAGCTTCAGCGCGCACTCGACGAACGCGCCCGGCGACAGATCCCCGAATCTAGTCGACGGCAGCGGCAACTGTTCCGGCCTGAAACGCAGGTATACCACACTCCGATTCAAAACCTTACAGTCGTAGCCCGCATAGCAGAATCTATTCAGTCGCCCAAGTCGGAAGCTGGTAGAGGTTTGATGCAGATCAGAGCGCTGCTCCAGGCAGCAGGAGAACATAACGCTGCAGTGTCTCAGTCGCGTAACAGAATTCATAGCAGATCTATGGTGGCTGACACAGTTTAGTCGGCTCACAGCCCAAGATCGCCTCCGCGGCGTGAGGGACGAGGGCATTGCCAAGGGCAATACTTGGGTCAGAATCACGAGTAGCACGATCATCGGCTCGACCGTGATGACCGCCATCGAGTGCCTACGCCCCATCCGAGGGGCGAATCATATGTGCCCCGGCATTATGATGATAGGCGCCCATACATCGGCGGAGGCCAGTCGATCCAAGAGAACCATGGTTTGATGCAAGGTCAATTCTGGTGCAAGGTTTGGTCGACAGGAATCGAGCACACAGAGAAGGGCAAGACAGAGATCGCCCGACTGGAAGCAGAGTGCATGTTTCTGGTCCCGAGTGTTTTAGCAGAGCCATCGGGGCTGCATAGATCCCTCCCAACTTCAGGTTGGCGACTGAGGTCAGTAAGTTCACTGGTGAATCGAAGCCCGACACCTGGCTTGAGGACTACCGAGTGGCTGTGCAGATCGGTGGAGGAAACAATGAGGTGGCCATGAAGCACCTTCCCCTGATGCTTGAAGGGTCAGCTAGAGCTTGGTTGAATCAATTGGCTCCGGGCAGTATATTCAGCTGGGAGGAGTTGGCCCGAGTGTTCATCAGAATGTTTGAGGGCATGTGCAAATGACCTGTAGGATTGACAGAATTGCAACATTGCGTGCAAAAACCGAATGAAACCTTGAGGAATTACATCCAGAGGTGGACAACTTTGCACCACACTATGGAGAATGTGTCTCGGCATCAAGCAGTTTGCGCCTTCAAGGAGGGCGTTCGGTATCGGGAGCTCAACTGAAGTTCGATCAAACAGGAGACATGACCCTGACCCGAATGATGGAGATAGCCACTCAGTACGCAAACGGCGAAGAAGAATACCGACTCCGCAATGGCAAGGGCAAGCCAGTCGGCTTGGACACTAGAGGAGGTAATTCCGATCGGAAGCAGAAGCGCAAAGCAGAACTTGCGGGCCCTGGAGAGGTTGCAGTCGCAACCCAAGGAAAATTTAAAGGAAAGCCCAAAGGGCCCTGGACCCCCAAGAAAGTGAAGGATTTAGCAGGGAACGACGTGTTCGATCTGCCATGTCACATTCATATCAAGAAGGATGAAGAGGCTAATCTGATTTATCCCAAACATACCACTCGACAGTGTCGAGTCCTTATTCAGCAGTTCCGAGAAAAACAACCCAGTGAGAAAGAGAAGGAATCTGATAAGGATGAGGACAAAGAAGAGGATGATGAATGATTTCCCAATGTCAATTCCACTTTGGTGATTTTTGTTGACATTGAAAGTAAAAGTCGACTGAAATTCATCAACAGAGAAGTAAACATGGTTGCTCCGGCAAGAACAACGTACCTGAAATGGTCAAAGACTCCCATCACATTTGACCAGTTCGACCACCCGCCGCACGTAGACACCCCCGGGAGGCAAGCGTTGGTGGTCGACCCAGTCGTTGTGGGCACTCGATTGGCCAAAGTCTTGATGGATGGCGGTAGTGGTTTGAACATTTTGTACGCTGAGACCCTCCGAGGGATGGTCATTCCGATGTCCAAGCTCAGTGAGAGCAACATGCGGTTCCACGGAGTTATACCTGGAAAGAAAGCCGACTCACGCGGCCAGATCACTATTGATGTGGTTTTCGGCGATTCAAAGAATTACCGTAAGGAAAACTTGACATTTGAAGTTGTGGATTTTCCCAATGCCTATCATGCTATCCTAGGCAGAACTGCGTATGCTCGTTTCATGGCTCGATGATGTTACGTGTACCTCAAACTCAAGATGCCTGGCCCTAGGGGCGTGATTACAGTCACTGGTAATCGGCAGCAAGAAGAAGAGTGCTTTCAAAAGGGCTCGAAGATTGCCGATGAACAGAGGGCGGCGATAGAAATGGAAGAATACAAGAAGACGGTAGATCCAAGTGATTTGTTGAGAGCTAAGAAGCCTGCTTCAGAATCTGCATTTAAGTCGGTTGGTCAAAGTCAGTTCACATTCACCCGACTGATCTCAATGCTGCTCCGACTCAATCTCAACAACACTCGACAGCAAATATGAAGAAGCGCTCATCCAGTTCCTCCGTGAGAACTGGGACATCTTCGCATGGAAACCTTCTGACATGCCAGGTGTACCCAGAGAACAGGCTGAGCACCGTTTGCGAGTTGACCCAAAAGCAAAACCTGTCAAAGAGCATCTCCAACGGTCCGCTGTGGAAAAAAGAAAGGCGGTTGGTGAGGAAGTGACTCGGCTTCTGGCAGCTGAGTTCATCCGAGAGAGTTACCACTCCGAGTGGCTCGCTAATGTCGTCATGGTCCCCAAGAAAGATGATTCACTCCGTATGTGTATTGACTTCAAGCATATCAATCGGGCCTCCCGAAAGATCACTTCCCTCTCCCCCGCATCGATCAAATAGTCGACTCGACTGCGGGATGTGAGCGATTGTCCTTTCTGGACGCATACTCTGGGTACCATCAGATCCGACTGTACGGACCCAACGAAATAAAAACAGCTTTTATCACCCCATTCGGGTGCTTTTGCTATGTTACCATCCCCTTTGGTCTCAAGAATGCTGGTGCCACATTCATGCGCATGATACAGAAGTGCCTGCTCACTCAAATCAGTCAGAATGTGGAAGCATATATGGATGACATCGTGGTTAAGTCGCGTAAAGGTTCCGACATGCTGACTGACCTCGCTGAAACCTTTGCCAACCTAAGAAGATATGATATCAAGCTTAACCTGTCGAAGTGTACATTCGGAGTTCCAGGTGGAAAGTTACTCGGTTTCCTTGTTTCCGAATGTGGGATTGATGCAAACCCAGAGAAAGTTGGTGCAATACTCCGAATGAAAAGCCCTGTGCGCATACACAACGTTCAGAAGCTTACCGGTTGTTTGGCCGCCTTGAGTCGATTCATCTCTCGTCTTGGTGAAAAGGCATTGCCTCTTTACCGATTGATGAAGAAATTTGATAAGTTCGAGTGGACTCCTGAAGCTGACGCAACGTTTGCAGAGCTTAAAACCCTGCTTTCCACCCAGCCGGTGCTCGCTGCTCCAATCAGCAAAGAGCCTTTACTGCTTTATATTGCAGCCACTGAACAAGTTGTTAGTACAATACTCACGGTCGAGCGGGAAGAAGAAGGTAAAATCTATAAGGTTCAACGCCTAGTGTACTATATCTCTGAAGTCTTAACTCTGTCCAAGTAGAGATATCCACATTATCAGAAGCTTGTCTATGGAATTTACTTGACCACGAAGAAGGTTGCACATTATTTCTTAGATCACTCTATCAGAGTCGTCAGCGATGCTCCATTGTCAAAAATTCTGAACAACAGAGACGCAACTGGTCGAGTGGCAAAGTGGGCAATTGAACTCCTTCCGTTGGATATCAAGTTTGAGGCAAAGAAAGCAATCAACTCCCAAGCAATAGCAGATTTCCTTGTCGAGTGGATCGAACAACAGCAACCGACTCAAGTCCACTCGGAACATTGGACTATGTTCTTTGATGGATCCAAGATGTTGAATGGTTCTAGCGCTGGAGTAGTTCTGGTATCCTCGCGAGGTGACAAACTCAGTTATGTCCTTCAGGTTCACTTTGATTCCTCCAACAATGAAGATGAATATGAAGCACTTCTGTATGGGTTGCGAATGGCCATTTCACTCGGCGTCCGTCGCCTAATGGTCTACAGCGACTCAGATTTAGTGGTCAATCAAGTGATGAAGGAGTGGGACATCAGAAGCCCAGCTATGACTGGTTATTGCAATGCAGTGAGAAAGCTAGAAAAGAAGTTTGAAGGGCTAGAGCTCCAACACATTCCCCGACTGAAGAATCAGGCAGCGGATGACCTGGCAAAGATAGATTCCAAGCGAGAGCCCATTCCCAGCAATGTGTTCTTGGAGCATCTTCACACACCATCAGTTCAAGAGGATCCCTTCACAGAAGAGCCCCCGCAATCTAAGAGTTCTACTGATCCGACTGAAGTTGAAATTCCAGCTATGGTCGACTTAATCATGGAAGTTTTGGTTGTCATTCCTGACTGGACAGTGCCGTATATCGCATATATTCTCAAGAAAGAGCTTCCAGAAGACGAAGATTAAGCATGACAGATTGTCCGTCGATCCAAAGCCTTCACTGTGATAAGTGGTCGACTGTACAGGAAGAGTGTGACTGGAGTTTCCCAGTGATGCATTACCCCAGAGGAGGGTCGAATGTTACTTAATGATATCCACTCGGGGACCTGTGGTCACCATGCGTCCTCTCGGACAATCGTGGCCAAAGCATACCGAGCAGGTTTTTACTAGCCGCGTGCAAATGAAATGGCAAAGGAAATAGTCAACAAGTGTGAGGGGTGCCAGTTCTACTCCAACATGTCTCATAAGCCCGCTTCAGCTTTGAAGACCATTCCACTCGTCTGGCCATTTGCTGTTTGGGGGTTGGATATGGTTGGAACCTTGAGGACTGGCAGAAGTGGTTGCACCCACCTGCTTGTTGCAGTCGACAAGTTCACTAAATGGATTGAAGCCAAACCCATCAAAAACCTCGATTTGAGAACCGCCGTCAGCTTCATTAGAGAGTTAACATTCAGATATGGAGTCCCGCACATCATCATCACAGACAACGGTTCAAACTTTGATTCAGATGAGTTCAGAGTTTTCTGCACTTCCCAGGGCACCCGGGTCGACTCCGCTTCAGTCGCTCACCCTCAGTCGAATGGACAAGCAGAAATAGCAAATGGTTTAATCTTACAAGGGTTGAAGCCCAGATTGATGCGAGACCTCAAGCATGTGGCTGGAGCCTGGGTAGATGAGTTACCATCAGTACTGTGGGGTCTGAGAACAACGCCAAATTGGTCGACTGGCCGGACTCCCTTCTTCATGGTTTATGGAGCCAAAGCCGTGCTGCTGACTGATTTAGTCCATAATGCCCCGCGAGTGGAGCTCTTCTCAGAGGCAGAAGAAGAACAAGCCCGGCAAGACACTGTTGATCTTTTGGAAGAAGAAAGAGAGATGGCCCTGGTCAGATCGACGATTTATCAACAAGACCTTCGTCGGTTCCACGCTAGGAACGTAAGAGGTCGAGCATGTCAGGAAGGGGACCTGGTTCTCCGAGTGGATCAACAACGTCCACACAAGCTTGCTCCCGCCTGGGAAGGTCCCTTCATCATCACCAAAGTGCTCCACAATGGAGCATACCACATGTATGATGTGGAACACAAGAAAGGCGAGCCACATGCTTGGAATGCGGAGCTTCTCTGCCATTTTAACACTTAAGCATTCAGACCGTCGAGATGTAATAAGAAGTGCCTTTCAGTTTGTTTATCAAAGACATGGTTTTACAGTCTCCTAAATGATTGTTATTACTTATGCATATGTCCAAAATCCCCCAGTGGGTGGCTTAGCCGCGAATCCGATTTGCCTAAGTTTCAAAACAAAATCCTACCAAGTGAAGAGCAAGCCTCTCACTTGGGGGCTTAGCTGCGAATCCGATTCGCCTAAGATTATAAAATCCTACCGAGTGGAGGGCAATTCTCCCACTCGAAGGCTTAGCTGCAGTTCCGTACTCGCCTAAGTTTAAAAAATCCTACCGAGTGAAGAGCAATCCTCCCACTCGGGGGATTAGCTGCAGTCCCATACTCGCCTAAGTTTAAAAAATCCTACCGAGTGGAGAGCAATCCTCTCACTCGGAGGCTTAGCTGGAGTCCCGTACTCGCCTAAGTTTAAAAAATCCTACCGAGTGGAGAGCAATCCTCCCACTGGGCTTAGCTGCAGTCTCGTACTCGCCTAAGTTTAAAAAATCCTACCGAATGGAGAGCAATCCTCCCACACGGGGGCTTAGCTATAGTCCCGTACTCGCCTAAGTTTAAAAAATCCTACCGAGTGGAGAGCAATCCTCCCACTTGGGGGCTTGGCTGCAGTCTCGTACTCGCCTAAGTTTAAAAAATCCTACCGAGTGGAGAGCAATCCTCCCACTCGGGGGCTTAGCTCCAGTCCCGTACTCGCCTAAGTTTGAAAAATCCTACTGAGTGGAGAGCAATCCTCCCACTAAGGGGCTTAGCTGCAGTCCCGTACTCGCCTAAGTTTAAAAAATCCTACCGAGTGGAGAGCAATCCTCCCACTCGGGGGCTTAGCTGCAGTCTCGTACTGGCCTAAGTTTAAAATATGCTTCATCCTGATCAGTAAGGACGACGAGGTGCAGGTCGAATGCGACCTTATCCTCAGAGTTGTGGCACAAATACAATGTCCGCTCCATCATGATCCGCAAGGACGACAAGGTGCAGGTCGACCATGACCTTATCCTCAGAGCTGCGGCACAAATACAATGGCCGCTCTATCCTGATCCGCAAGGATGACGAGGTGCAGGTTATGGATGGCACCAAGTGCCCTCGTTCATGATCCACTCGACTGAGCTGCATCACAGAGTCAGTAACAATTCAGACTGAAGAATCAAGTTCCACTCAGAGTCAAGAGATTCAAAAACAACAAAGTTCGAATAAATCCAACGAGGTTCCGGACCGCAGATTAAAGTACTCGGGTATCTGGCCCGAAGGAGTTTAACGGTTACAAAACCACTCGGCATACCGAGGCAAATTTAATCGGATCATAAAAAGTTTGTTCACTCCGTAGGAGGGGGACTGGCAGGCTCAACGAACTCATCCACATCGATCCCATCTACAATTCGAGTAGCAGCAGCAATGAAGGTCTTCATAAAAGACTGGAAGTCGAGTCTCTTGATGTTGGCAACCTTGATCACTGCTAGCTTTTCTTCCTTGGCCTCCTTGCAATGGACTCGAACAAGAGACATAGCTACATCAGCACCGCATCGAGTAGACGACTTCTTCCATTCCCGCACTCGACCAGGGATCTCATTGAGTCGAGTCATCAAGGACTCAAGGTCATTTTGGAGCGTCTCCTTTGGCCAAAGCGCTGTGTCAATCCGCGACACCTCAACCTTCAGGCGAGCGAGGTAGTCTGTAACGCTGGCAAGACAGGATTCTAGCCGGAGCACGTTCATGGCAGCTTCATCCTTGACAAGGGAGTTGATGGGATCCAAGCTCGTCTCGATTCACCCAGTTTCTTCCTCAAAGTTTTGACAGAATTCTACAACCACAAAGAACTAATGAGTCGACGGATTTATAGTGACTCGACGATAGCAAAACAGTCGGACAAGGAAAGATACCTTCAAGCATAAGGAATAACTTCCTGGCGAGTGCTCCTAGATAAGCCTCCAGGTCATTTCTCTTAGGATAAATGTCTTCAATCTTGTCGTTCAAAGCTACCTTGTCCTTCTTCATACGGGTCACTTCTCGATTGGACTCGGCAAGAGATGTCTTCAGCTTGGCGTTGTCTTCCTCTAGCGCCCCGACTGAAGCTAGCTTCTTATCGGCGAGTGTTGCTTTCTCCTGAGCCTCCTTCTGCGCTGCGGCAAGATCAAGATCATTCTGTGCCAGTGTCGGATCATGGGTTCCGGCAAAGCCTTGAGGTTCGAACTCTGCGGTGCGCGTGAAGATTTTCTCCCTATCGATCCACGCCCTAGCTCTCTAAGATCTCGCAGATGAACTCAACGAACTCACAAGACAGAAAGACACAAGATTTATACTGGTTCGGGCCACCGTTGTGGTGTAATACCCTACTCCAATGTGGTGGTGGTGGATTGCATTTTGGGCTGATGAAGAACAGTTACAAGGGGAAGAACAACCTCCTGAGGTTGAGGTGTTATTGTGCTTGGTGGACTTGTGATCAGGTCGATCCTCACTTGCCTCTCGTCCCCTTATGCTCTCCTCTCCTCTGTTCTGTCCCCTTTCATTGTGGTGGCTAATTCTACTTATATAGGCCCTGGCCCTCTCCTCAAATATTGAGCGGGAAGGGAGCCAACAACAGCCAATTCGAAAGGGGACAGCCAGTACAAGCTATCCTAACAAAAGGTGGTCTTCGCCTGCCAAAGGCTCTGGTGATGACACCGTCTCGGGCTCCATGGTGACCTCCGTCCTGCCGTCCTTCGGGTCTTGGTCTTGTTGCACCAATGTGGAAACCTTTGCCTGATGCCTCGGTACTCCGCACCTGCACTTGCCCCCTTGGCACCAAAGAGGAAACAAGGACATTGCGCGCACTGGCGCCCGCCTGGCCTCGATCGTCATGGCTCACGTCAAGAGGACCTCGCGAGGTTTGCCCTGCCTTGATCTCTCCGCCCGTGGCGAGCCTGCCTGGCAAGGCCGCTCCTGAGGAGGTCTTGCGTCGTCCGCCTCGCGAGGCTTGGCCCCTCGCGAGGGTCTTGAATGCCTTGTCAATGAAGATGGACCGTATAGACCTGCCAGCCCAGCCACGCCGTGGGCCGCAGGCAGGCAAGTCTGGGGACCCCAGTTCCCAGGACGTCGACAGTAGCCCCCGGGCCCAAGGCGCACTCGGGCTTGGCTTCAAGGCCAAGCCAAAGGGTCAAGCGTGGAGCACCGCGGGCCCCCAAAGCCTGCGGCCTTGGTTGACGCATGGCAGTTGATTGGACGTGGGCGTCTCCGCTTCCCCACGCTGCCTTTGAACCCGCCTGGCTATGTAGCCCTCGCAACCTACACAATTATTCTCCCATTGCCCACGCGTTGGTTCCACAGTCCTTCTGCTTCCTAGAGACTCTGCCCCTCTTCTCCAATCTGACCTGCACTCCGCCTGCTTCATCGCCATGGCGCTGAAACAAGCTGACAAGGGGAAGAAGACACTATCTCTGCCAAGTGTGCCTCTAGCCGCCGAGCCTACAGTCGGCCGATCCTTGGTGCTCAATGACGAGGCCATGGACAAGGTGCGCACCATGCTCGCCACCAGCTTCAATGAGTGGGGGAGACGATGGATTGGCCCGCGTCTCGCGCTCGCATCACTCGGGCAGTCATCGAGGTCCCAATCTTCGTCGACGCCCTTTGGGCGGGCCTGATTCCCCCTTTCTCCGCCTTCTTCAACGCAGTGCTTGAACACTACCAGATCCATATGTTGCATCTCGGCCCCCAATCCGTGACTCTCCTTGCCGTCTTCGCCTTTGTGTGCGAGGCCATGGTGGGCATCGCTCCCTCTGTGGCCCTTCTCCGCCATTACTTCTCATTGCATCTGACCAATCCCCGGCAAGCTCGGGGTGCGTGAGCTTCCAGGCCATGGCCGCGACGACGGGCATGGGGATCGACTTCGAGCTTCCTCCCTCTACGAGCGAGTTTCGAACACGGTGGGTATTTTTTCGATGCTGGTGTGCTCAGCCACTTGCTCCACGCCCCATCAGCGCCCGCCGTTCCCCACTCTGGCTGGAGCCATGAGAGGCTCGCGAGCCCCCGTCTTGCTCCTGTCTGGTCTCGGCTAAGGATGCTGAAGGACCGCGGCGTGACCGCGTCGATGGTGGTGAGGGAGTTTATCAGGCGTCGGGTTGCTCTGCTTCAACGCCATTCTTGCCCGATGTGGAACTTGCTCAGCTGTCAGGACCACATGAGGTTTCAGGAGTCCGGGCTCCCCCTTGGGGCGCGGCAAACGGTGCTCAAGGTCCTGACAGGTGTCCCTTCGCCGGACAACTTTCCTAGGAAGAACTGTCTGCTATACCGCTGTGGGAACAAGGCTGAATTTGCGAGGAGCATGCCTCCCTTTGACGAGTGGGGGTTGCGTCCGGACGGCCTAGTGGGGTCCCACGAGAACCCTGCCAGCGTGGTTCCCCTCTCCATCGCTGGCGCCGGGCTCGCGCCGAATGTGGGTGCAGGGGGACGAGCGCCGTCGGAGGCTGGCGGCATGAGTGCTGAGGTGCGGACGCCGCCCGGGGCTCCCGAGGCGTCATCCTTAGGATCCCGTGATTCTGGAACGCCAGTTGCTGAGGCGATGCAGCACGCGGCTCCCAAGGCCAAAACTCCGGAGGCCTCGGGAGGTTGCGGTGAAACGGCGCCCGACTGTTCTCCGCAGCCAGACACCACTGAAGTCGTTCTCCCGAGCACTTCTCTGGCTTTGCCCCGCACTGGCCGCCACGTCCAGCGCTTCGATCGGCTTTGCATGGACTTCGAGGAGCTCCGCAAAAGGAAAGGATCTCCGAGCGGCAGCGGTATCTTCGGGCCATTGAAGCGACGAAATTACATCGCCATCGACGAGTAAGTACCTTATTTCGGTGATCTTCTATGAGCCGTTGTGACGCCCGGATAATTAAGCTATAGTAATTCCCTGCTAATGATGTCATGTCATCATGATTACTGTTGTTAAACTCGCGTTGGTTTGAATCCGGTCCAAATTCAAATTTATATTAAAGTCAAGATTCGAAATTATCAAACGTGCAAACAAAAATGTTCAAGTTGTTGTAAATAATCATTTGGTAATATTAGTGGGAAATCAACTTTTTACAAAATGGCTAAATGCTCTAACAATAAATAAAACAGAAAGTTAAAAAAAGAAATTAGAAACCAAAAAAGGGGGAAAGAACCCCCCCTAATGGTCCACAGCCAACCTGGCCACCAGTCAGGCCGGCCCACTCCCACACCCCTCCCTGGCCTATATGGCCCCGCTCCCTCGATCTAAACCCTAGCCCGATCCACCACCACCCACCCCACTTTCCCCACTCCCCTCGATCTCCCTCTCCCTGCCCTGTTCTGGATTGGGAGCGGGCGCCCCCGACGCCGCCCGTCACCAACCCCGCCACACTGCCGTCGCCGGCACCCGCCTCCCCGACCGGCCTCCCGGCGTCTCTACTTCCTCCCGACGCCAGCCATCGCCATGGATGCCGCGACTCCCCGTCCTCAACCTCTTCTCCTAGCTACCACGCCCGGACACCAACGCCGTTCGCCGTTGCCGCCACCTTGCCCGTCGATGATCTGCCTCGCCGGACCTCCCCGAGCCCATTGCCTTTGCCCTACGGCCTCGCCGTGAGCTCCAGCCTCCCTCCCTCTTTCCCCTGGTTCTCGGTCACCGGCACCGTCCACTCGCGCGCGCATGACCGTAGCCCCGCCTCGTCGCCCCTGCTCGCCTGGCCTCGGCATGGCGCGTACCCACGCGCGCCCGGCCGCCCGCTGCACACTGGCGCCCGCCGCCGTCCGCGTCGCGCTCCGGCCACGCCCCCGAGACCTGCCCGTGCTGCCCACGCCTTGGTCGTGACCGCGCCCCCTGCCCTTCTCTGCTCGTGGCCTTGCCCGCCTACGTACAACACCGCGCCGCCTGCTCGCACCTGGTCGCCGGTCATGCCATCGCGCTCGCCAACGCCGCCCGCAGCCACGCCCCCTGCTGTTGCTGCTAGCTCACGCGCGCCCGCTGCCGCTAGCCTCCCGTGCGCCCCCTGCCGAGCTTCGCTGCTCGCCTTCCCGCAGCTCCTCGCGCACCGGCCTCTGCTCCCGTCCGTGCAGCCCCGCTCTGGTGCCGGCTCCTGCTGCCGCTGCAACCGTCCCTTGCCTCCGTCTCCCCCTGCTTCCCCGCGAACGTCCCCCTCCTCTACTCGGGCCACTCCACCTCCTCTGCTGCCTTCTGCCCGGCGCAGCTCGCCGCAGCTGCCGGCGCCCCGGCGCCCTTCCCTCCCCTGTCGACTTGGGTGGGAGCCCAGCCGGGTTGCGCCGCTCCAGGCGCCCGTTTGCCGCTGCACTCGGCGCCCGATAGAACCCTTTGGGCCTATGACATGTGGGGCCCAGCCCTGGAACGGTTTCATAAAAAAAAGTTTTTAAAAATAAAAAGAAAAATAAATTTAATTAATTAATTAATTAATTAGTTTGTTAATCTAATTAATCATGTTAATTAACCAACTACTTAATTAGTCTAACTAAAGTTGTTAGTTTACTAGTCAGTCTATGACAGGGGCCCCCACCCTCTGTTGACCAATCAAACTTTGACTGGTCAACTGGGTCCCCTGGCCCACATCTCAGCCTCTGTGTACATTTTGTGTACACAGGGCTGGGTACCCATAGCATTTTTCCTATTAATTTTGAATTAATAATAATTTCAGAAAATGAATAAAAACTTTGAAAAATCATATATAATAAATCGTAGTTCGGCTCGAAAAACTTTGTACATGAAAGTTGCTCAGAACGACGAGACGATTTCGGATACGCAGCCCGTTTGTCCGCCACGCATCCCTAGCATAGCGAACACGCAACTTTCCCCCTCTGTTTCATCTGTCCGGAAACGCGGAACACCGGAGATTTTTTCCCGGATGTTTCTCCGCTTCACCAGTATCGCCTAGTACTGCGTTAGGTCACCCCTGGCACCGCGTTTTGCCTTGTAATATTTTTGTGATGCATTATTTGCTCTGTATTTACTGTTTCTCCCCCTCTTCTCTCAGATAGACCCCAAGACCGATGCAGCCCCTGTGATTGAATACGTCAACGACGACCCCTCCTTGCCAGAGCAACCAGGGAAGCAAACCCCCCTTGAGCATTCCGATATCGCCCATTTCTTTCCCTCTCATGCTTGCATTAGAACTGCTACTGCTTTCTGTATGATCCTACTCTGATGCATATCCTGTTTTTGTTACCTGCTTATTGTTATCTTACCTTCTTATCCTAAACTGCTTAGTATAGGTTGGTTAGTGATCCATCAGTGACCCCCACCTTGTCTCAGTTGCCCCGCTTTATGTTTGATGACCCAATCAACGTGATCGACGTCCAGGCCCCGACACCGCACATCACCCCCCTAGTTGTACGACTCTGCAGAGTTACTATTGAGTGCTGAGGGTGGACCCTCTTACATCACTCCCGATGAGATCTCTGTAGTGTAGCTATTCGGTCGTGGTCATCGAGGGTGATTTCCTCCTTAACCACTTCCGTTACGGTCCGTCGTGCAACCCCGCAAGTGTTAACCTCGAGGGTGGACCCTCTTATGTTCACCTTGATGATAACATCGAGTGGAATTCATCGGGGGTGATTCCTCGGGTTTGCCCCTTGGTGTTAGACACCCAGTTACTATGATTACTATGACTTTACACTAAACCATGTTACTAAAGACGGGTCGACCCTGAGGGGTACCCGCCCGAGCTTAATAGCGAGTGATGTGGAGTCGGGTTGACCTGGAAGGTGCCCGCGAGATACTTACGAGGCATGGCCGGGCATTCTTAGCCCTTGCCGCAAGTACTCGAGACGGGGCAACGGGGTCACATCTTTCGCGAGTCTCTGCTTGTTACCGCATGCTCCTAATCCACTACGATTTGGATATTTGATCCAAGGGGCCTTTGGCCTGATAGCACTAACCATCACGTGGGCATTGTATGGGTGTTCTGTGTGTATACATCAGCTGAAGCTTAATAGACGTCAGCAACTTAGCGGCGCGCGCCGGGTTGGACTGCATAAGCACCTGCCTTTTTGAAGGAGGTAGCTAGGTCTGCTCACCGGCCGCCCACGCAACGTGCAGGAGTTCCCGGGGCGATGGCCCATGACCCTGGGGGGCATAGGTTTAGTCCGGTGTGCTGACCTCTCTATTAAGCCTAGGGCGGATTGCGGCGTATTGTTTGGCCGAGGCCGGGCATTACCTAGGAAAGTGTGTCCGGCCGGAGTTAATCGAGCATGGTGGGTAAGTTGGTGCACCCCTACAGGGAAAAAACATCTATCGATAGCATGTCCTACGGTAACAGACACTTGGAGTTGTATCCCGATCGATACAACTAGAACTGGATACTTGTGATGAGAATTGGATTGTGATGAGAAATGGATAGTATGGCTCTGGGATTGTTTTCTCGCAGGGAGTCCAGAAAGGATCTCTGGCCGAGGTTGATAGCACTTCTACTACTTTACTTTATGCTACTCTACTCCCTCATGTTGTTGCAAGATGGTGGGTTCCAGAAGATGCTAGTCTTTGATAGGCTAGGCTTTCCCCCTTCTCTTCTAGCATTCTGCAGTTTAGTCCACAGATACAACCCTTTTCCTTTGATACAGATGCATACTTAGTTTAGATCTGATGTAAGTCTTGCGAGTACTTTGGATGAGTACTCACGGTTGCTTTGCTACCTCTTTTTCCCCCATACCCGATTGTTGTGACCAGATGACAGATCCCAGGAGCCAGACGACACCAATGATGATTACTACTACCCCGAGGGTGCCTACTACTACGTGACGACCACTGACGACCTGGAGTAGTTAGGAGGCTCCCAGGCAGGAGGCCTTGCCTTTTCGATCATTGTTGCTTTTGTGCTAGCCTTCTTAAGGCAAACTTGTTTAATGTCTATACTCAGATATTGTTGCTTCCGCTGACTCCTGTGTTTTCAAGCTTATGTATCCGAGCCCTCGAGGCCCCTGGCTTGTAATATAAAGCTTGTATTATTTTAATTTGTGTCTAGAGTTGTGTTATGATATCTTCCTGTGAGTCCTTGATCTTGATCGTACACATTTGCGTGTATGATTAGTGTACAATTGAATCGAGGGCGTCACAAGTTGGTATCAGAGCCGACTGCCTGTAGGATCCCCCTTTCCAACTCCTTGGCCGAAGTTGAGTCTAGTCACTACAAAAACTTTTACTAACATGGTTGTGTGTCTTACGGGCCCACGTCGCCATTTGGGTGGTATTAGGATCTTTTATTCCTCGTCTATACTCTGGGACTCTGATCTCTCTTCTATTCGGGTTAAATGGTTTTACTAACTCGAACATTAGGATCTCGTGATCACATCCGCCCGAAGAGCCCCTTATTTCAGATGACCGCCTGCTGCATCAGAAGATTCCAAAGATACTCCGCGATATTCTCTCAAGACTTTGTGCCTGTTGCCTTTGCAATTCCCTACCATCGAAATATCCTTATGGATAACTACACACCCTAGCCAATCTTACATTCTATCCCATTGATATTGTTATTACAAGATACCCTGAACTGCTCTCCTTTGTTCTGAGAATCCTTTGAGCTTACCGCCTTGCAGTTCCTTGTCACCTGAATACCCCTATGGATAACTTTGTGCACCTACCGAGTATCCGCTCATCCTCAGTTGATTCATGTACTTCATAAAAAACTTCGCAACACCATTCGTTCTTGTGAAAATAACATCCTATTGTTCTTGAATTTCTTGCTTGCTTGCATTATGGTTAATACCATAAGTCTAGTAATCTTAATGTCAACCTTTGTCATTATCATTTTGAGTCCGTTGATACAATATGTTGCGAATGCTCGCAATCCTCAATCCGATCCTAGAATTCATCCTTCCGGCTCAGACGTCATTTTAACATGTGCTGGATCTCGACCAATCAAATCACCATCGATTGTACCCCTATGGCTATTCTACCTATCCATCCCTAACCAGAGCATTGCTTCTGATCCATTGTCTTGGAATTCAAAATTCCTTTGCAATTGAACCTTGAGTTAGTCAGTTGTTTCTATAATCTGATCTCCTTGCATTCTCTCTTCCTCTGGTTGAATATTGATGCTCACATCAAATCCCTTGTGGACCACCAGACCCCCCTTTTTTCGGATTTTATCCGACACCGTCCTTCATATTCAATAAGCTTGTGAGCCTTTCCTCGGATACGTAATGCTTTTGGTAAATTGTATCCTTCGCTTTCTCAAGCATGCTCTACTACCGAGCTGGTGTTATTATTCTTGAAATTTATGATAGATGTTCCTAAGATGCCCCGATGGGTTGAACCTATGCCTTCCCTAATCTGTGTGAACTCGAAAGTTATGCGGAATATACTCTACTGGCTTACGTCAGATAAAATTTCAATACTACAGCTTCACCAAGAGAGAGAAGTAAAATGAAAGGTTATGCATTGTAGAAGTGGGAGTCGACCCTGAACCTTGTGTTCATGCCCACGAACACGGTGTGGGACTTGTCATGAAAGCTTCTTGCAAGGATATTTAATAATTTGAATAATTCTTCCGGTATCGTGAATTGGATCCCTTGTAGTTATGGTCCCGACCATATTTCCTCCTTGATCCCATTTACTGGGTAAGTTACAATTACTTATCCTCTGCAAATCATTCCCCCGTCCAACCTCTACTCCGATTTACCTTCTGGCATTACACCTAGTACTTGATACTAGGAAGCTTTATACCCCATTGCATCATTCCTAGCCTGGTCGGCTATATTTTTATCATGTCAACTTTTTAACTGTGCTACCTGGTCCTTATGCCCGGAGCAACTTCCGATGATGAGCTAAGCTTACATCAATCTTCCTCATCTTATCATTTTGCCTTGAACAACAAGATTAATTTCAAGATTGTGTCGTACCCATGGTTCCAATAACCTTTCACTTCATCATTCCTTTGACTGGATGTCATCGCCGATCGATTACATCTTCATGAAATCTCTCGACAAATGTGTCATGATCATCATCAACATTCTGAGCTTTTCCAGGATATCAATCAAATTCATGAGGAGAAATACAATCCTTCCCCTTGATGATTTATGTTATCATCGACAACATTCTTGCCTTCCACAACACAAACTTGTTCATATAATTTTGGAAATACATCCTTTTTGGCATGTCGATGGATTGTGGTTGAGCCCGTCGGCCACACTCTTATCTTTTCCCTACTAAAATTGTATGACTTATTTTCTAAGTTGTTTCCGATGGACCCTTGGTGTATCTAAAGTCTGACCTTTGCTTGAAACCATGTAAATGCTATCTCGAAGCATGTCTGTGGTAATCCGATCTCCAATGAGAACATTTGAAGCACGATACTAAATTTTCTTTATCAATTATCCAAACACCGTTGTATGGGTAATGTCAGAAATTTTCTTCCCCCTTACCTAAATGGTTCTATACTTCTATCCTGTCATGGATATCATGCTCTGCTTGTCCTTGGGAAGGATATACCCCTGAAATATGTGTTTAATCACATTTTCCTTTCCATTGTTCTGTTTAATCTGACAATTACATTTTCCTTTCCATTGGTTTGTTTAAACCTTATTGTGATCTATATTATATAAGCAGTAATATTTCCCTGCTTATATCAACACCTCCTTGTATCTCTCTGTCAATAAGACCCTGTTACTATTGTTGATGACATTCCGGTAGCCACCGATGGACGAGAACTTTGCCTAATGGCCTGCCTCATTCAACGAGCAGGAAAATGGTTCTCTTCGTCCCTCGCCCTTGGTACCGATGTTGTTGCCGACATAACTGACAGGCTATCCTTTAACCTGCCTTGCTTACCTGATCGTGCAAGATGCCAGCGCCCTTTCTACCTTTAACCCACATGGTGGGCCCATAACCCACAGTTCCACAGGATCAAAACCTGACTCTCCTGTACCCCTTGATTCCAAAGTTATTCCTCACGCGCGGCTTTGTATGTAATTCACGTGCCACCTTTCGAGAGATGATCTATTCCCGATGCTTTGAACCCCCTTCTCACACTCTATTCAGGTATCGATCGTTTGTTCATTCGCTTGAAACTTCCTATTGTACCTTCATATTTTGCTCTCGATGTTTTCTTAAGTTTCAACTCGAGAGATACTCCTGCCACATCCCCTGAATTGTTCACCAGATAATTAACCCTATAAGGGTCAGTTCTCCCGAAGTTACTCTTTAATTGCGCACTTAAATCTCGGGACGAGATTTCTTGTAGTGGAGGAGAATTGTGACACCCGGATAATTAAGCTACAGTAATTCCCTGCTAATGATGCCATGTCATCATGATTACTGTTGTTAAACTCACGTTGGTTTGAGTCCGGTCCAAATTCAAATTTAAATTAAAGTCAAGATTCAAAATTATCAAACGTGCAAACAAAAATGTTCAAGTTGTTGTAAATAATCATTTGGTATATATTAGTGGGAAATCAACTTTTTACAAAACGGCTAAATGCTCTAAAAATAAATAAAACAGAAAGTTTTAAAAAGAAATTAGAAACCAAAAAAGGGGGAAAAGAACCCCCCCTAATGGGCCACAGCCAACCTGGCCACCAGTCAGGCCGGCCCACTCCCACACCCCTCTTGGCATATATGGCCCCGCTCCCTTGATCTAAACCCTAGCCCGATCCACCACCACCAACCCCACTTTCCCCACTCCCCTCAATCTCCCTCTCCCTACCCTATCCTGGACCGGGAGCAGGCGCCCCCGACGCCGCCCATCACCAATCCCGCCGCACCGCTGTCGCCGGCACCCGCCTCCCCGACTGGCCTCCCGGCATCTCTACTTCCTCCCGACGCCAGCCATCGCCATGGATGCCGTGACTACCCGTCCTCGACCTCTTATCCTACCATGCCCGGACACCAACTCCGCTCGCCGTCGCTGCCATCTCGCCCCATCGACGATCTGCCACGCCGGACCTCCCCAAGCCCATTGCCTTTGCCCTACGGCCCCGCCGTGAGCTCCGGCCTCCCTCCCTCTCTCCCCTGGTTCTTGGTCACCGGCGCCGTCCACTCGTGCACGCATGACCATAGCCCCACCTCATCGCCCTGCTCGCCTGGCCTCGGCATGGCGCTTACCCACGCGCGCCCGGCCGCCCGCTGCACACTGGCGCCCGCCCCTGTCCGCGTCGCGCTCCGGCCACACCCCCGAGACCTGCCCATGCTGCCCGTGCCTTGGTCGCGACCGCGCCCCTGCCTTTCTCTGCTCGTGGCCTTGCCAGCCTGCGTACAACACCGCGCCGCCCGCTCGCACCTGGTCGCTGGTCGTGCCATCGCGCTCGCCAACGCCGCCCGCGGCCACGCCCCCTGCTGTTGCTGCTAGGTCCCGCGCGCCCGCTGCCGCTAGCCTCCCGCGCGCCCCCTGCCGAGCTCCGCTACTCGCCTTCCCGCAGCTCCTTGCGCACCGGCCTCTGCTCCCGTCCATGCAGCCCCGCTCCGGCGCCGGCTCCTGCCGCCGCTGCAACCGCCCCTTGCCTTCGTCTCCCCCTAGTTCCCCGCGAGCGTCCCCCTCTGTCGGTGTCAAAACCGGCGGATCTCGGGTAGGGGGTCCCGAACTGTGCGTCTAGGCCAGATGGTAACAGGAGGCAGGGGACACGAAGTTTTACCCAGGTTCGGGCCCTCTTGATGGAGGTAAAACCCTACGCCCTGCTTGATTAATATTGATGATATGGGTAGTACAAGAGTAGATCTACCATGAGATCGGAGAGTCTAAACCCTAGAAGCTAGCCTATGGTACCATTGTTGTTCTATATGTTGTCGTACGGACTAAAACCCTCCGGTTTATATAGACACTGGAGAGGGTTAGGGTTACACAAAGTCGGTTACAATGGTAGGAGATCTACATATCCGTATCGCCAAGCTTGCCTTCCACGCCAAGGAAAGTCCCTTCCGGACACGGGACGAAGTCTTCAATCTTGTATCTTCATAGTCCAGGAGTCCGGCTGAAGGTATAGTCCGGCCATCCGGACACCCCCTAATCTAGGACTCCCTCAGTAGACCCTGAACCAGGCTTCAATGACGATGAGTCCGGCGCGCAGATTGTCTTCGACATTGCAAGGCGGGTTCCTCCTCCAAGTACTTCATAGAAGATTTTGAACAGAAAGATAGTGTCCGGCTCTGCAAAATAAGTTTCCACATATTGCCATAGATAGAATAATATTTACACAAATCTAATCTGCCTTTATTCGAATCATTTTATTGTCCCACCTCAGCGTGTCATGCGAGGTGGTTTCCTTGGCACGTCTCGTCGAAGCATAGATCGTGTCCCCTTATTCCGGGATTCTCATCAATACGGGCATGGGTAACCCAACCGTGCCATTGATTACGGCGCTTGGAGATAAGCGAGTTTTACCAGGCTGGTGGGGACACGTAGTTGCGTCCACCCATATAAGGGGATAAGGATCCAGCTTTTCACCTACGCCTTCTTCCTCCTCTGCCTATCCATTATCGCACACTCGAGCTCCAGCACCCAAGTCCGCACTCCCCACCTCAACCTTCTCCAGCCATGTCCGGAGCGGGAGGCAAGTGGATGGTCTCCTCCGTCACGGAGGGACACATCAAAAAACGAGGTAGGCCGGATACTTATCTAACGACATCGTGTATCGGCTTCCCGAAGAGGGGCAGCTCCTCCCCACCCCAAGGCCCCATGAGAGGGTAGTGTTCCTTCCCCACTTCCTCCACGGACTGGGCTTTCTTATCCACCCATTCGTCCGGGGACTCATGTTCTACTATGGCCTGGATTTCCATGATCTGGCCCCGAACTTCATCCTCAACATCTCGGCATTTATCATCGTGTGCAAGGCTTTGCTCCGCATCCGCCCCCATTTCGTCCTATGGCTCAAGACTTTCAATGTCAAGCCGAAGGTGGTGCGCGGCAACCAGGCGGAGTGCGGAGGCGCCATGGTGGGCAAGATGCCCAACATCTTATGGCTCGAGGGCTCCTTTGTGGAGACCCTGAAGGGGTGGCAATTGGGGTGGTTTTACATCGCCGAGCCTCGCGACCCTGAGTGGGTCGCAGCCCCTGAGTTCCGGTCCGGACCCCCAACGCGGCTCACGTCCTGGAAAGAGACGGGCCTGTCGTGGGGCAGCAAAGAAGAGGTGATTGGACTGCAAACATGCATCCAAACCCTAGTGAACAAGCAGTTCAAGCTTGTCAACGTAGTCCAGGTTATGCTCATCCGCCGGATCCTCCCGTGTCAACAACGGGCCTTCAATCTGTGGGATTTCAACCCGGTGCAGCACCGACCTCTGAGCAGGCTCTTCGACACAACATACGAAGATGCCTGGAAGGTGCTTTTCAAGGGCGCCGAGGCTCCCGAATCCGCTACCGAGGATCGCGGATTCAACACGCAGCGTCACGCTAGCGCGGTAAGTTGTTTGTACCTTTTACAGGGTATTAGTTTTTCATAGTTTAACTCTATGCGGGATCTAAGCTCCCTTACCTTTGACAGGATTGGCAGGCGAAGTCCGGACAGATCGACTGTCCGGCTCCTTTGCCCGAAGACCCAGCCGATGCCCGTTTGGCGAAGCTGCTGGTTCCGGCACCCTATGTGGTGCGGGAGAAGAAGGCCACGAAGAAGGCCACGGGGACTCGAAAAAGTGCCCGGTGCCAGGAGGTGTCAGGTTCATCATCCGACGGCTCCAAGGCGCATTCCTCCCGTGAAGACGAGGAGGAGGAAGAAGAGACCTCTCCCCCTCCAGCGGGGGGAGAGAAGAAAAGGAAGGCCGCCCTCACTGGGGAGGCCGAAGGGTCCAAGAAGGGTAAAACCCTTCCTCCGGACTACTCCACCGACGCCAACGACGGCGGAGAGGAGTGGCCGCTCAGGGCCAAGCCCCTGGCGAAATTGTAAGTATCCGGATACCAGAGTAATTCATTGTATTCCTTTATTGCACAGCTTTCCCTTATGTCGAATATGATTATGCAACCCACCCAAAGACTGGCTCGACGCATCGTCGAGCGGTTCACTGGACTCGTTGGATGTGAATTCGCTTCCGAGGCTACCTCCCACCGCCCTACGGATGATGCCGAAGTGTTGTCCCAACAGGTTCCAAGCCAGGAGGAGGTGGTCCTGGAGGCGCCGCAAGGCGACCTCCCAGACTCTAGGAGTAAAGGGGATAAAATCCCCCAGGGCTCCAAGTCCGGCTCTAGGCCGGACACCGCTCCGGAACCTTTAAAGGTTCCAGAGTCCGGTGGGCGACCTCCTTCCAAGAGGAGCAAGCCCACCGTGCCGGTGACCCCCGTCCAACCGGAGGCGCCAGACAATCTGTTGAAGGTGCTCAAAGGCGCCTCCATCGACGAGGAGCACCGCACCATTATGAGTGTGGTGGTCCAGAAGGTTCAGTCCGCCAAGAGTGGACTGACTGAAGCTTGTGCTAGCCTTTTAACAGGCTTTGAGGTAACTAAAGAATGTGTAAATAATTTTACCGCATAGACAGTAGCCCCTGATGCTCTGTTTGGCGTTCGAGAAGAAAAGCCGAATGGAGGATCAAATAAAATTCACAGGAGTCTAACAAAAAGGAGTCAATATGCGTATGCAGGCTTCTCTGCTGGCGTCCGCCGCACTGACTGCGGAAGTGGACATGCTAAAGCAGAACCTCGAGCAGTCCGAGCAAGAGCTCGGGCATGCCAAGAAGCAGCTCGAGGACAAGGAAGGTAAGAAATACCTTGTTTAAATATATATAAAAAAGTGCAATTGCAAAAAATGACAGGATTATCGTGGCTATTGTAGGGGCCACGTCTGAGGTGGCGACCCTTAAGCAAGCGCTGTGCGAGGCCGAGAAGAGGGCGGCCATGGAGCGCACCGAGGGGGAGAAGTATGAGGCCCAGGTTGGCAAGGTGCGGCAAGAGCTCCAGGCTCTCATGAAAAAACCTGAGAGTTTGGAGCTTGACTCAAAGACGCGAGCGTCCGAGCTCGCAGTGGCTATTAAAAATGCCAAGTCTGCCAAGGCCAAATCCCCGAAGACCCTCCAGGAGTTGGATGCGGTGAAAAAGATAGCGGCGGGTAAGGCATTCTTTATGCAAAGCAAACACATAAACATGAGTTACTTGTTACTTACCCGAATCCGGAGGTCTCCAGGAGCGTTCACAGATCTTCTCCGTAGCGTGTCCGATGCCACCGCATTCTATCGAGCCGAGGAGGGCAGCTCGACAGAGAAGATGTTCTGGTCTCAGTATGCTGAGGCCGGACACCCCGTGCCCCTGAGCGACCAGCTGAAGCAACTGGTCGAGCTCCACAAGGCGGCCGAACAGGCCACGAAGGGCCTCATAGTTTGGCTGTGGCCTGGAGAGGCTCTGCCTGGGAGCTATTTCGGGCTGGTGCAGCGGCTGGTGGGGTCCTGTCCAAGGCTCGAAGTCATCAAGCGCTCCGTCTGCATTGAAGGTACCCATAGGGCCCTTGCCCATGCTAAGCTGCACTGGGGCAAGCTGGATGCTGAGAAGCTTGTGAAGGATGGGCCACCGCCGGGGAAAGAGCATCGCAAGCCTGAGAATTATTATAAGGATGTTCTAAAGGGTGCCTGCCTTATGGCGGATGAATGTTCCAGGGATGCAATTTTTGAGTAAAACTCGCTCGTTTTGTCCTGTGCGCTGAAAACTTGTTCATATGCGCTAAGCAATGCTGTTGGAATTTAAAATATTACCTTCTGTGCGGCTGTTTATCAATTCTGAGAGATGGTGAGTCGTCGGCTTCTGCCCCCGTGCCGCTAGTGCTGGGGTGTTCGGGGATAAACCTGAGCGCTCTTTTTCCCATGTTTGGGTCCTTCGACGGAGGCGCTCGGCACAACGAACAAGGCAATCGGACTATAATGCGTGAATACTCTCACTTAGCCATAGAATTCTATAATTTTAAATTTCGGCGAAGCCCCTGGTATTCGGAAGACCGAGTTCGGGGCGCTATCCACGCCTTGGCCGGACAAAGCCGACTCCTCGCTCTAAGCGGCATAAGTCTTTAGGGACTCGAAAAACCTCTCGAACAGCGACCGGCTCTCGCTTCATCATGAGAGTCAGTTTTAGCTTTCTCTACTGAGGTGCTCGACCCAGCTCAACTGGGGCACAATCGCAGTAGTTCTCCTAGTGCTACCTTAGCCGACATAGCGGAACGTAAGGCACCAAAACATAGGAGCTGGGCAAACCCAACTATTGACCCAAGACATGATTCGGAGCCGATGCATATAATGCTATAAGTTCGGGGTGCCGCACTTGTTGAAGTGTTCGGACTTCTCACACCATATTGAGGGGTACTAAAGCCCCTGGTGTATTTTGGCCGTACCAAAGTGTACGGGTGCAACATGTCGTTAAGGAACATATATTTGTAAAAAAAGAGTAATGCAAAAATAGACAAAAGCTATGCATTGCTTATTAAAAAGGGCTGCGATCAAAGCAGAACGATACAAATAATGTGATAAGCAAAAGGTTGGACTATTTAACATGTCCGTTCCAGGGGCAGGCTGTGGAATGGTATGCGAAACAGGTATATTGCTCGTGATAGAGACCACCTGGGTGTTCCGTAATGCGGCATGGCTTGTCTGCTTCCCTGGTTCTTGCATCGTTTGTGCGGCAATTGAACTGCCGAACAGGCCTTCCGAAGAATGGAGTCCTGAAAGTAAGAGAAAATTAAAAAATCGGCAGCCCCTGGTGCGGTTTAAGCCGTGTTTCGGGCGTGCCGTGATGGTGCCCCTCCCCCTGTACCCATGGTATTTCTAGAGCGTAGTTATGTACGCGAAGCACTTGCGTCGCATTTTTGCGAGGGCTGGGGTTGGGGCCGCATTGCTACACCTGCTCGGAATGTGCCAGGCGGTCTTGTTGTAGGTTACTCTGGGCGCGCTTGACGGTGTCCGGACGATTAATGGCCGGACTGGAGAACTGCTTGGAGAGGCTGCTTTGTACGTCCGCTGCAAGGGCCGCCGTGTGCTCCTCCGTTCGGAGGGAGGGTTCGGTGTTTCCATTGACCGTAATTACTCCTCGAGGGCCTGGCATCTTGAGTTTAAGGTATGCATAGTGAGGTACCGCGTTGAACTTGGCGAATGCGGTTCGCCCGAGCAGTGCGTGATAGCCACTGCGGAATGGGACTATGTCGAAGATTAACTCCTCTCTTCGGAAATTATCCGGAGATCCGAAGACCACTTCAAGTGTGACTGAGCCTGTATAGTTGGCCTCTACACCTGGTATTACGCCTTTAAAGGTCGTTTTGGTGGGCTTAATCCTCGAGGGATCTATGCCCATTTTCCGCACTGTATCCTGGTAAAGCAGGTTCAGGCTGCTGTCGCCGTCCATAAGGACTCTAGTGAGATGAAATCCGTCAATAATTGGGTCTAGAACCAATGCGACGAATCCGCCATGACGGGTGCTAGTGGGATGGTCCCTTTGATCAAAGGTGATCGGGCAAGAGGACCATGGGTTGAACTTTGGGGCGACTGGCTCTACCGCATATACGTCCCTTAACGCGCGCTTCCGCTCCCTCTTGGGGATGTGGGTTGCGTATATCATGTTCACCGTCCGCACTTGTGGGGGAAACCCTTCTGTCCACTGTTGTTCGGCGGCCAGGGCTCTTCGTTGTCATCTCTATGCAACCCCTTGTCGGTATTTTCGGCATTTAACTTTCCTGCTTGCTTGAACACCCAACAATCCCTGTTGGTGTGATTGGCCGGCTTTTCGAGGGTGCCATGTATCTGGCACAAGCGGTCGAGTATTCGGTCCAAACTGGACGGGCCCCTAGGATTTCTTTTGAATGGCTTTTTCTGCTGACCGGATTTATAGCCTCTGAATCCGGCATTAACTGCCGTATCCTCAGCATTGTCGCCGTTAATGCGGCGCTTCTGCTTGTTGCGACGCGACCTGCCACTACTGTCCCTGGTATCCGAATTACCAGGGTTCTTGGTCATATTGTTGCTACGAGCAGGCCAACTGTCTTCTCCCGCGCAAAAGCGGGTCATGAGTGTCGTGAGTGCTGCCATAGATTTCGGCTTTTCCTGTCCAAGGTGTCGGGCAAGCCACTCATCACGGATATTGTGCTTGAAGGCTGCTAGGGCCTCTGCGTCCGGACAGTCGACTATTTGATTTTTCTTTGTTAGGAACCGTGTCCAGAATTGCCTGGCCTATTCCTCTGGCTGCTGAATTACGTGGCTTAGGTCATCGGCGTCTCGTGGTCGCACATAAGTGCCCTGGAAATTGTCGAGGAATGCAGCTTCCAGGTCCTCCCAACAACTGATTGATCCTGCTGGCAAGCTGTTAAGCCAATGCCGAGCTGGTCCTTTAAGCTTGAGTGGGAGGTATTTGATGGCGTGGAGATCATCGCCGCGGGCCATGTGGATATGAAGGAGATAATCCTCGATCCATACCGCAGGATCTGTTGTGCCATCATATGATTCGATGTTTACGGGTTTGAAACCCTTGGGGATTTGATGATCCATTACTTCGTCTGTGAAGCATAGTGGGTGTGCGGCGCCTCTGTACTAGGCTATATCACGACGTAGCTCCAATGAGCTTTGTCTACTGTGTTCGGCCCTACCGGATTTGTGTCTGGCGTGACGGTTACCGTCTCGAGTCGTGGGGCGCCCACGCGATCTGTAGATCGATCTTGTTTGCCTTGCCTTGTCCTCCAACATATCTCGCTGGTCTGGCGCATTTTCCCGTGCCTTGGTACGGGGTGCAGCTTGAGTGGAGGGCCGAGAGGCCTCTCTGTCGCGGCCACTAGGTGGCCGGTCGGTCGTATCAAGTGCTGGTGATGTAGGTTTAAGTGCTTCCTCCTCTAATCGGGGTAGCAACCTGCGCTCTTGGAGGGGCGTTCGAGTTTATGCTCTTCGGCCGCAAGGACTTCAGTCCATCTGTCGACTAGCAAATCTTGATCAGCTCTAAGTTGTTGCTATTTTTTCTTGAGGCTTCTTGCCGTGGCCATAAGCCTGCGTTGAAAACGCTCTTGCTCGACGGGATCCTCTGGCACGACGAATTCGTCGTCGTCGAGGCTTGCCTCGTCTTCGGTGGGAGGCATATAATTATTGTCCTCGACCTCTCTGTCTGCCGCTCTCTCATGAGGGCTGACTTCTCCATCCTCCTGTGCTGAATCTTGCTGGAGGGGGTTTTCTTCGGCACTCTCCGGAGTATTATTATCTCCCGTGCTGGAATCACTGTATTTGCTTTGGCGGGATTTTGAGCGGCGCCGCTGACGCCGGCGCTTAGGCTGTTTCTTGGAGGGGTCATCCTCCGTTGTTCCATCGCCATCTCCTTCTTTTGGGGTGTCCACCATGTGTATGCCATATGACTAGGTGGCTTTCCAGGGCCCAATAGGCGCTAGTTCTTCATCGTCTCCTGCATTGGCGTCCATACCATCGATGTCTTTGGAGTCGAAGTCGAGCATGTCGGTTAAATCGTTGACAGTGGCCACAAAGTGGGTGGTGGGTGGGCTTTGAATTTCTTCATCGTCCGTATCCCAACCTTGCTGACCGTAGTCCGGCCAGGTTTCTCCTGATAAAGAGAGAGACTTTAGTGTCTTCAAAATGTCGTTGAGAGGCGAGTGCAGAAAGATGTCCGCGGCAGTAAACTCCATGATCGGCGCCCAATCGGATTCGATCGGCAGGGGCGCGGAGGGTTCGGAGTCCGGAGAGGAGTCCGGCTCCTTGGAGTCACGAGTCTCGCGGAGTGCGGGGCTGGTGTTCGGCTCGATCGCCGTTGGGATCGCAGCCCCCGAGGCGGCGTCCAACCACCTATCCTCGATCGGTGCAGTTGGCTCCGAATTAAGGGTCGAAGCTGATGCGGGTACGGCCTCCAGGGCACTGTTCGGCGGCAGAGCTAGATCATGCTCGTCGTGACAGTGCGACGCGCTCGGCAGTGGCTCGAATCCGTCAAAGATCAAGTCACCGCGAATGTCAGCCGTGTAGTTTAAACTTCCAAATCTGACCTAACGGCCAGGGGCATAGCTTTCGATCTGCTCCAGATGGCCAAGTGAATTGGCCCGCAGTGCGAAGCCACCGAAGACGAAGATCTGTTCGGGGAGGAAGGTCTCTCCCTGGACTGCGTCGCTATTGATGATCGTAGGAGCCATCAATCCTAACAGTGATGACACAGAGGAACTCTCAATGAAAGCACCAATGTCGGTGTCAAAACCGGCGGATCTCGGGTAGGGGGTCCCGAACTGTGCGTCTAGGCCGGATGGTAACAGGAGGCAAGGGACACAAAGTTTTACCCAGGTTCGGGCCCTCTTGATGGAGGTAAAACCCTACATCCTGTGTCGGAGTAATGGGCCATGGGTAGGCCAACCCGAGCCCCAGAACCTTTCAAGACATCGGGGCAGGCTGCGCCCCTCAAAGACCCCAGGGTGAAGAGCCGCCTTCTAAGGAGTCGACGGCAAGACGGCCGACTGCCCACTCAGGGCCGAGTCCCAGGGACGAGTTCAGGGTAAGCCGACTCCTGACTGGCGACTTCCAGAGAAGCCGGCTTTGGGGAGTCGGCCTGCGACTCCAACAAACCCCATGTCCTCATTGGGAGGGACAGGACCGGGGAGTGGCTACAGTAAAGCCCGCTCCCGCCCCTTACCAAGGGCAGGCATGGGCACAGTACGCCATACCCGGGGAGATCTCCGTGTGACGTGACACTGTTGCCGTGCCGGCCCTGACATCAGCACCGCAGGACCGAATCCAGTGCCCACGACGACTTGTCTATACGGCCCGGAGGCAGCGGGTCCCACCAGTCAGTGAGACCCCAGGAGACGGCAAGTGGGCCGCCAGTCGGCCCCCGGAGTCGGCCAAGCACTCCCCCGGGGCCCACGCACCATTAATCAGATGTGATGAAGAGTGGCGATAGTGATCGCCTGCCAGGCGGCGGGGCTGTTGCCACGACTCCATGATCAAGCCCACGTCATCAGAAGCACGGCTACAGTAATCAGCAGCCGACAAGACCCGCCCGCGGAGGATGCGGCCTATCGGCTCCGTACCAGACCAGTCGGCGGGGCCCACCAGCCAGCGGGCCCCAGCAATTGGCGGAGAAGACGGAGGCCAGAGGCACTGACGGCTGGGCCCGCGTCCAGCCGAATTACCATTGTACCCCTGGGGGGTAGGCCTATATAAACCCCTCAGGGCACCCACGCAAAGGGTTGGAATCCATTAGCTCTAGACCAGATCATATAGGAGGGAGAGAGCTAGCCCTGCCCTCTCCTACCTCCAGGAAACAACTCAAGGAGCAATCGTGTAAACACTTTGCCATAGTGATCATGCGGAGACCCCGCAGAGCAGCAGTAGGGGTATTATCTCCCCGGAGAGCCCTGAAGCTGGGTAAGATTCGCCGGCATGCATGTCTTCACCTCATCCCGTTTCCAGGCACCGACGACGTTCTACTCGCCCTGACCATGATAAGCCATCCTTTGGCATATGTCACACCCAACCCCCGACATTTGGCGCCCACCGTGGGGCCTGGTGCACCGCCGTCCGGAGACCTGTTCTGGACGGGAACTCTTTTCCTCCCTGGCAAGCGCAGCCAGCCAGGCACACCAGACGGAGTTTGCGCCAACGCGCTGCGTGGTGTTGAGATCGCCTGCGCAGCCAGTTGCCTCGCTGAACTTGTCGGAGAGGTTCGCCTCTCCGACAAACCTGCATCCAACGCAGGCACAGTCGGCTCCGAGAGCCTCCTCGCGGGCCTCCTCGATCAACTCCACGTTTCCGGCGAGCCTGCCGTAGACTTGGAGTCTGTAGGATCCACCAACCGGATGCTGGTCGACTCCGACACCGTGTCGCTCGACACGTTCCCCACTAATGTGGTGGTCTACGACAAACCTCTCCCTCGCGCGGAGAGCGACGGAAGCACCGTCCCCGAGGTGCTCGTCATCAGTCATGACGAGCTGCCCCGTGGAGGAGCGCACGACTCACTCGGCGCGGCGCTACAAGACCTAACTGCGCCCATTCCGGAAGACGCTGACGCAGAGACGTTGGAGGCGCGCCGCCTTCAGCTCGTCGAAGGCGTGAAGAAGCTGGCCAGCATGAGACGCTTGTCAGAAGCCTACCAGCAGGAGTTGGATCGCGCCGTTGGCGGCTCGCCGGCCCCGGCAGGGCCCAGCCGCCTTGGTGCGGTCCAGCAGCGCGACGTAGCCATCGCCAACCTGTTTGGGGCCAGCCGCCCTGTGTGTGCTACACCAGCGGAGAACATCCGAGCCGCCCAGGCAGCGGTGAACGAGCTGGACAATTTCGAGGGCGAAGAATTCCGCCTGATGATGGAGCGAGTCCAGCGGCTCCTCGACGCGGCTGCCGCGCAGAACGAGGCCGGCTGCCGCACGGAGGCACCGTTACGGCAAAACAACGACCTTCGCCGAGATCAAGGCGCAACGTCTCGGACGCCGACTAGCGGTGCCCGAGGAAGAAGAGACAAGGATCCAGCTGTCAGCCACAGTCGGACTCACATTACCATAGAGCGCGACCAAGACAGCCGCCCGAGAGCAGTGGAACGACGGGACGACTGTCTGCCTCCTCCTCCTCGCAAGGAGAGGCGAGTCTCCCCGCCGCGTGTTGACCATCCGACTCTCGGCGATCGCCTTGGCCGCCGAGAGGGAGTCGGAGAAAATGACGCCCGCCACCGGATCGACCGACTTCACCGATCCCTAGCGCTGGAAGAAGAAGACGAGTTGGGTCCGCCTTGTTTCAGACCCCGCATTCGAGACGAGCCCTTTCCCAGAGGGTTCACGCTCCCAAGAGACACGCCCAAGTATACCGGCTCCGTGAAGCCGGAAGACTGGCTGGTCGACTACTCCACGGCTGTCAACATAGCAAACGGCAACAAGCGTGTCGCTGTAAAATACGTTCCGCTCATGCTCCAGGGCACGGGACGGACATGGCTGAACAGCCTGAAGCCTCGCAGCATCAACAGCTGGGTCGACTTCACCGAAGCGTTCGTCCGCAACTTCACCAGCACGTACAAGCGTCCTCCCAAGCCTCGTCAGCTCTCCTTGTGCGTGCAAGGTCCCGATGAGTCGACTCGCGACTACATCACGCGTTGGGCCGAGCTTCGGAACTCCTGCGAGGGCGTGCACGAGGTGCAGGCCATCGAGTATTTCACGGCCGGGTGCAGAGAAGGCACCCTCCTCAAGCACAAGCTGCTCTGCGACGAGCCAGAAACCCTTGACGAGCTGCTGATCATAGCGGACAAGTACGCCACGGCCGACTCCTCCATGAAGGCGGAGATTCAAGTCAACACAACTGGCAAAGTGGCCCCTCAAGCTCCAAGAACTCCGGCGGGAGACGCCAATCGGCGACAACAGCAGGGCGACCACAAGCGCAAGGCTACGCTGCCGGCTTCCAGCAGCCGGCAGGTCACGACCGTTGAAGCCCAGCAGCTGGACGGGCAGTCTCCGCCCAAGCGACAGAAAGGCGGCAAGCCCAACTGGTTGCCGGCCTTCTCCTACGAGCAGACTCTGGATGGACCTTGCAAGTTCCATAGCGGTGCAAAGCCGTCGAATCACACCACCCGGAAGTGCCACTGGCTCACCAGGATCGCCAAGGGAGACGGCCTCCTGCCTCCCCCGCCTGCTGGGCAGCCGCCTCCGCCTCCGCCCCAGCAGCCGGCTGCCAGGCCAGTTGGCGCAGTACAAGACGAATACCCTGAAGAACACAGAGCCTACGTGGTGTTTACCAGTATGGCCGGTGATCGACGCAGCAGGCGGCTGCAGCGACAAGAGGTGAATGCAGTAGCATCAGAGACGCCAGAGTTCATGCACTGGTCCGAGAAGCCCATCGGCTGGAGCAGGGCTGACCACCTAGAGGTGATGCCGAGTCTGGGCTCCTATGCCTTGGTCTTGGACGCCACCTTTGCTACGGATAGACGAGCCGCGCGTTTTTCGCGAGTTCTGATAGACGGAGGCAGCAACATCAATATCCTATACAAGGACACCATGGAGAAGTTAGGAATCAAGCAAAGACAGCTTTAGAACAGCCAGACTGTGTTCCACGGCATTGTTCCTGGGCTTTCCTGCTCACCAATCAACAAGATTTTGATGGACGTCCTCTTCGGAGACAAAGATCACTTCCGTCGAGAGTCGGTTTGGTTTGAGGTGGTGGACCTTGAGAGCCCATACCATGCACTACTCGGCCGACCCGCCTTGGCCAAGTTCATGGCGGTCCCCCACTACGCCTACCTCAAAATGAAGATGCCCAGTTCCAGGGGAATTCTGACTGTAGCCGGCGACTACCGGAAGTCGTCTGCTTGTGCAGATGAGAGCAGTCGGCTAGCCGAGTCCCTGGTGATTGCGGCCGAGAAGCGGCTCCTTGAGCGAGTTGTGGCGATGGCCGGCAAGCAGCCAGAGGTATCGCCCAACCCAAAGGAGCCGGAGGCTGAGGGATCGTTCAAGCTGGCCAAAGAGACAAAGAAGATACCCTTGGATCCGGAGCACCCAGAGAGGTACGCTATCGTAGGCGCAAACCTCGACAGCAAATAGGAAGGCGAGCTCGTCAATTTCCTCTGTGAGAATCGGGACATCTTCGCATGGTCCCCCAAAGACATGCCAGGTGTACCGACCGAATTCGCCGAGCACAAGTTACATGTCCGATCTGATGCAAAGCCGGTCAGGCAGCCCCTGCGCCGCCTATCAGAAGAGAAGAGAAGAGTTGTCGTAGAAGAGATAGCCCGACTCCTAGGAGCCGGCTTCATTATGGAAGTATTCTTTCCAGAATGGCTAGCAAATCCGGTCCTGGTACTGAAGAAGAACAAGCAGTGGCGAATGTGTATTGACTACACGAGCCTCAACAAGGCCTGCCCTAAGGACCCGTTTGCTCTACCGAGAATTGATCAGGTGATAGACTCCACAGCTGGATGCGAGCTGTTGAGTTTTTTGGATGCATACTCAGGATATCACCAGATCAAGCTGAACCTGGATGACAGACTGAAGACCGCCTTCATCACGCCGTTTGGAGCCTTCTGCTACCTCACCATGACGTTCGGCTTAAGGAATGCCGGTGCCACCTTTTAGCGTTGCATGCAGAAGTGCCTCCTCAAGAAGCTCGGCAGGAACGCCCACGTCTACGTGGACGACGTGGTGGTGAAGACGGAAAAGCGTGGAACACTGCTGGAAGACCTCAAGGAGACCTTTGAGAACCTGTGCCGATTCCAAATCAAGCTCAATCCCGAGAAATGTGTCTTTGGGGTACCAGCCGGCCAGCTCCTTAGCTTCCTGGTCTCTGAACGCGGCATAGAGTGCAACCCTGTAAAGATCAAGGCCATTGAGAGAATGGAGGTACCCAGCCGACTGCTGGATGTGCAAAAGTTCACCGACTACTTGGCGTCCATCAGCCGATTCATCAGTCGGCTGGGCGAGAAAGCTCTCCCCTTATACCAACTCATGAAGAAGACCACTTTTTTCGAGTGGAACCATAAGGCGGACGAAGCTTTTCTCTAGTTGAAGAAGATGCTGACTACTCCACCCATCCTGGCGGCTCCGACTCCCAAGGAACCTATGCTCCTGTACATCGCCGCCACCACCCGGGTAGTCAGCACGGTCATTGTAGTGGAACACAAGGAGGAAGGCAAGGCACTACCTGTCCAGAGACCGGTATATTACCTGAGCGAAGTACTGTCGACCTCCAAGCAGAACTACCCCCACTACCAGAAGATGTGCTATGGCGTACACTTTACTGCCAAGAAATTGAAGCCTTACTTTCAAGAGCATCCGATCATTGTGGTCTGCACGGCCCCACTTGCCGAGATCATCGGAAGCCGAGATGCTTCTGGCCGAGTGGCCAAGTGGGCCATAGAGCTGGCTCCCTACACCATCCACTACCAGCCCCGCACCGCTATCAAGTCACAAGCACTGGCCGACTTCCTCGTCGACTGGACCGAGACCCAGTACCTACCTCCAGCGCCTGACTCCACCCATTGGCGGATGCATTTCAATGGCTCCAAGATGCGCACCGGTTTGGGAGCCGGCGTCGTCCTCACCTCTCCTAAAGGCGACAAGATCAAATACGCACTGCAAATCCATTTTGCCGCCTCCAACAACGTTGCTGAGTACGAGGTGCTCATTCACGGGCTCTGGCTTGCCAAAGAACTTGGCATCCGCCGGATCTTGTGTTATGGTGACTCGGACTTAGTGGTCCAGCAGTTATCTGGCGACTAGGACGCGAAAGATGCAAACATGGCGAGTTACCGTTTCCTCGTGCAGCAACTCAGTGGGTATTTCGAAGGGTGCGAGTTCCTCCATGTGCCAAGAAACGGCAACGACCAAGCAGACGCCTTGGCACGAATCGGCTCTACCCACCAAGCAATACCATCCGGCGTCGCCCTTCAACGCCTCCTCAAGCCGTCTGTCAAGCCTTCACCAGAATCAGACTCCATCTTTTGCCGGCTCCTCCCGAAGACGTCGGATCTGACTCCAGAGCCCCGGCAGACAGTACGAGGATTTTGGCAGATGGCTCCAAAGCCGCCACAGTCGAACCCGGCCCGAGGACTGCGGCGGCGGACTCGAAGACTCCAGAACTCGACCCAAGGGCCGCGCCAGTCGGCCTGGGGACTTCATTAACCCAGCAAGCGGTTGTTGACTCCAACCCACCACCTCCCAGCCCAACCGCCCTCGTCCAAGTCGCAGTTCTGGCAGTCGAAGAAATATCAGCACCCTCATGGGCCTAGCCCATCCTCAAATTCTTGGTGAGTAAAGAGCTGCCGACTGATGAGACCTCAGCTCGGCAAGTACAACGCCGGGCGGCAGCCTACACCATAGTCAACAGAGAGCTGGTCAGGCGCAGCGTCACTGGTGTCTACCAGCGCTGCGTAGAGCCAGAGCAAGGCCAAGCAATTCTCAAAGACATCCATCAAGGCGAGTGCGGCCACCATGCGGCTTCAAGAGCACTCGTCGCAAAAGCCTTTCGACACGGTTTCTTGTGGCCGACTGCCTTAGAAGAGGCCAAGGAATTGGTCCAAAAATGCAAAGGGTGCCAGAAGTTCAGCTCCAAGCCGCACCAGTCGGCTTCTGCACTCAAGACCATCCCCATTGCCTGGCCTTTCGCAGTTTGGGGTCTAGACATGGTGGGACCATTCAAGACAGCACGAGGTGGCTTAACTCACTTACTCGTCGCAGTGGACAAGTTCACCAAGTGGATAGAAGCAAAGCCAATCAAGAAGCTGAACGGTCCGACTGCCGTAACTTTCATGTCCGATATCACAATTCGGTACGGCATACCACACAGCATCATCACCGACAACGGCACAAATTTTGCCAAAGGCGCCTTGGCCCGTTTCTGCGCAACACAGGGCATCCGACTGGACCTAGCGTCCGTCGCCCACCCACAGTCAAACGGCCAGGTGGAGCGAGCAAATGGCCTCATCCTGTCTGACATCAAACCCCGGCTGATCGAGCCTCCGGAGCGCTCGGCTGGCTGCTGGCTCGACGAGCTACCAGCCGTCCTCTGGAGTTTGCGCACGACTCCAAACAAGTCAACCGGCTTCGCGCCTTCCTTCCTCGTCTATGGTGCCGAAGCCGTCATGCCAACGGACATAGAGTTCGACTCCCCATGAGTCACCATGTACACCAAGGAGGAAGCAGAAGAAGCACGACAAGATGGCGTCGATCTGCTGGAAGAGGGCCAGCTGTTGGCACTCAGCCGGTCCAGCATCTACCAGTAGAGCCTGCGCCGATACCACAACAGGAAGGTCAAGCCAAGATCTTTCCAAGAAGGCGACCTTGTGCTCCGGCTGATCCAGCGAATAGCCGTCCAGCACAAGCTGACGACGCCTTGGGAAGGCCCTTTCATCATCAGCAAAGTATTGGGCAACGACTCCTACTACCTGATTGACGCTCAGAAGCCCCGAGCATGCAAGAGGGACGACTCCGGCAAGGAGACAGAGCGGCCATGGAATGCAAATCTCCTCCGAAGATTTTTACAGTTGATGCAGTATGTACCACGCTACCTTTTGTATTAAAGTACCAAGACTTCGGGCCCCTCGAGACGAGCTCAGGGACTGCCCTCTTTTGTCTGTATGATAAAAATTATGCCTACAACTATGTTACTCTTTGTTATGCCGCTTGGCACTGGGCTCAACAAGTCGGCCCGGGGACTTGCCGCCTTGCACTGTGAAATGCTTCCTGCAGCCAGACAAGTAGTGTGTAACACCTAAACCGTCTCCTGTCAGAAGCCGCAGCTCACAGAGCGACTGTACGGTGGGCAAAAGTAAGGTAGAATGGGCGTTCGCATGAAAAATGGCTAAGGACTCAAAGCATAAAACATAGCTCAAGACGGCTTCTAGCCTTTTTTCGCAAACCGACTCTCGAATAGTCGGATTGCCGCCTTCTATTCAACTTGCTCAAAAATTCTAAAAACGGCTAAGTACTTGCCTTCCCAAAGTAGCCAAGCATTTGATCCAACGGCAGTCCGCAGAGCGGCTGTCCGATTGGCAAGGCAGACAACTAAGAGAAAGCGGCAAAGGAAAAAAGCCAAAAGAGCAATGTGCAAGAAAAGATAGAACTCGGATAAATATATTTACATAACGTAGGCCCTTGGCCGAATCTTCGAGCAGAAGTTCAAAATACACCACGCGGGTGGAATTGTGCGAATTAACAAGTTCTTCAAAGACTACTAAAGCAGATAAAATAAAGATAAGGCGGCATCTTAGGAAGCAGCAGACGGATTCGGAGGGTCGGAGGAGGCGGCAGCGTCAGGCGTCGGGCAGCCAACTGGGTAGTCCCGGCTTGATCGCCTCCGGCGGCAGTTGGCTCGGCCGCACGTGGCTCGTTGCTGGAGGCGCGGTCGAGCTGAGGCTGGCCGTCTACTCCGCCTTCTGGTGCCTCCGTCTCGCCTCCGTCCTCCGCCTCGCCTTCCTCCTCGATGCTGGAGCCAATCACCTCCGCCGAGTCCTCGCTGTAGTCTGGGTTCATCCCAAACCACTCCGGCGGTACCTCCTCGCCGTCTTCAAGCCGCTCGGGGACGAAGATGCTGGTGTCAGTGTACTCGGCGATCACCGCAGCATGCTTGACGAGGGTGTCTTCCGCAGCTGCCAGCTCCGGCTGGGCCTCCGAGCGAAGTGTGGTCAGCTGGTCTAGATCCAGCCCCGGATACCACGCCTTGACGAACTCCAAGGCCCGGCGCGCTCCAGCTCGGGCCGAAGAACCTTTCCAGGCCTCAAGACGACCAGCCGCGACCTCTAGCCAGTCGGCCCTCGGGCTGGGGGTGCGCGGAGCCTGCATGTCCGACCACAGGGCGGCAATCGCCTGGGCACCGACACGCTAAAGCCGGCGCAACATCCGGTGAGTAGGCCGAAGGCGAGCCTCGATGCTTAGGATGTGCTCATCAAGGGTTCGGGGGGCGTCGGCGGCGATCTCTGCACCCTCCGACCTTCACGGTCAGCCTCGATGGCTTGGATGGCGGCCTGCGAGTGCCCAGGAAAGAAGTCTGCCAAGACGGAAGAAACGAAGAAGCTAGTCAAAAACCAGGAGTCCGCACGACTTATAATCGGCAGCTCAAAGAAAGAAAGTAAAGAAACTCACCATCAACGATGTCTTCAATCTCATGGAAGCCGGAGGCCAGCATCGCCTCCTTGTCAGACCAGGAGGAGCGCTCGCTCGCGAACTCGGCCAGGAGGGCGGTTTCCGTCTCTTCCGCCTTCCTCCGCGTCTTCGCAAGCAGCTCCCTCTGCTCTGCCAATTGAGTGGTCAGCAGATCGCGCTCTGTGGCGAGCTTGCTACACTCCTCCCCTTTGGCGCGCAATGCGGAGTTGGTTTTGCTCAGCTGCTCTTGAAGAGCAGAGTTGGCTCCTGAAAAGAAGGAAGAAAGAAGGCGTTAAGTCATCAATAAAGAAGGTCGCCAGGGAGATCCGGCCCGACTGCTCAGCAGTCGGCCCAAATCTCGGGGACTACAGCCCGCGGGTGCGCCAGCGCGCCCCCGCAAAGAAGAAAAAGGACTTACTCTGGCTCTCCGACAAATCGGCGGTCCGCTTGCCCAGCTCTTCAACGTTACGGTTGAAGGCAGTGACGCGGAGGTTGTGGTAATCCTGCGACAAGCGTTTCAGACAAAAAGTTAATACCCAGAGTTCACAATTGGAGTTCCGGGCCGCCTGCTCAGCAGCCAGCCCGAAACTCGGGGACTACACCCAGTGGATGCGCTGGCGCGCCCCCACAGAGAGGAACAAGAAAACAAGCACCAAAGGAAAAACATACCCGGACGGCTGCCCGCGATGCCAGGTATGCCTTGGGGCAATTATGGAGAGCGTCGCCCTCAGCATGAAGCTTTGCTTGGACAACTAGAAGTGCCTAGTTCAGCGGCCCTGTGCCGCCTCCTCGCACCCACCCAATGGGCGCGGCGCTCCTCGCTTCGGCGTCTGGGATCGCCGAGCTGGCGGTGCCGGCCTCCAGGCGGCGGGGTGCCTAAGTCGCCTTCTCCAGACGGCGGCGCGTTGGTGAGCCAACTTGGAGGAGTAGCCTCGCCACGCCCTCGTCTTTGGTCGGCGGCACCAGAGGGTCCGTTGGCTGTTTGCCTTGCGGGCTCCCAGACGGCGACGGAGGTGGCGGCGAAACGATCATGTCCGGCGTAGAGGAGTCATCACCTTCCCTCTCCATGACGGGGTTCTCGCCGCCGGCTTCCCCAATCTGCCCCGTGAACTCCAGAGGCGGCGGCGCAGAGTTCAGCAGGGTGACGAACACCACCGATTGGCGGCACGCGGCCTCCTCAGCCTGCCACTTCGTCGCGGTGATGGCCTCTGCCTCCGCCAGTTTCTTCTTGGCGGAGGCCTCTGCCCTATTGGCCTCCGCCTTCTCCAGGCGAGCGGCCTCTTCTTTGTTGCGCATCTCCTGCGCATTTCGCTATGTTGCCTCCCGAAGGTCAGCAGCGGGGTCAATCCGCCGGGTGGTGGCGGACGTCTCCACTGACCCCATGACGGAGGCGGTGGTGACCCTCTCAAGAGTGAGGGGAGCCCTGAAGCAAGGGAAGCAAGCAAAAGACTCAGACAAAGCCACAAAGAAAGAATAAAGCGTTGAGACAGAATACTCACGCGGAGACCAGCGGCAGCTTCTTCACTTCCTTACGAAAGCGGATGACCTTCACAGCCGCCTCATCCCGCCGGGTCGCCGCGGCCGAACCCTTGGGTTTCTTTGGCCGACTGCGGAACAAAGTCGGCACGACCCTACGCTTCTTCCCGCCGCCCGGAGCGCCCGGCGCGGCAGAAGAGCCCGCGCCAGGCTGGCTGGCTCCTGGACGATGGCGAGGGGGGGACTTCTCCCTCGGCATCATCGTCAGGCCAGTCGGCGAAAGTGGCCGAAGGCCTGGAGCCGCCTGCTGTTGCTCCTCCTCATCCCTCGGCGTCGTCCTCCAGAGCCGCCGCCCCCAGATCAGGGTCGTCGACGTTGCTCTCCACCCGGTCGGCAAGGAACTCACGGGCCGGCCCCGAGGTGCCGGCTGGTGGATGGAGGAGGGGATTCTGACCAGAACCGACTGGTCAAAACAAACTCGGCAAGAAAGAAGACAATCCAAAGAAAGAAAGAAAAGGCAACTCACCACGGGCGGGGGAGGGGGGGGGTTGGCGCGGGAGTACGGATCCTTGCCGAACCGCCAATCCTCCAGGAGCTTGCTGTCTGAGAGGTAGTTCACCATATAGGCCACCTCCTCGTGAGGCATGTCCTTGGTGCACATCCGACTCGGGTCGTGGTGCCCGCTCATTTGGCATATCATGTGGGGGCGACCTTGGAGCGGGAGAACTTGGCGCGCCACGAAGGCGGCCAGCAGGTCTGGACCAGTCAAGCCCTCCGACTGCATCAGCACTCAGAGTGCGACGGCACCGGCTCCCGCAGGCGTCAGCGACTTGGCCCGGTACGACCAGTTGGGCAGCCTCCCAGCCGGCGGGCCGGCTTCGAAAGCCGGCAGGTTGACCCAGTCGCCCCTCGTGGAGACGCTCCTGGCGTAGAAGTACGATCTCTGCCACATCTTCACCGACTTAATCAGCGAGATGGTGGGGAAGGGGTTGTCGGCCCCAACCTTCGCACGACGATGAAAGCGCCGCATTGAGCCGGCACGCCTGCAGCCTGGGTGCCGAGCTTGGAGAAGAAGAACTCCCGCCAGAGCTCGAGGGTGGGGAGGACTCCGAGGAAGCCTTCGCACAAGGCCACGAAGGCGGACAGCAGCACCACCGTGTTGGGGGTGAGGTGGTGCGGCTGGAGGCCATAGAACTCTAGGAAGGAGTGGAAGAAACTGCTCGCCGGCAGCCCCAACCCGCGCAAGCAGTGCGAGCGGAAGATGACCCGCTCGCCCTCCTGCGGCGCGGGGGAAATCTCCCCCCTCGGCGCAAGACGCACCCACACGTGATCCACGCCGGCGAGCCGATGAGCCTTGCAGAGGAACTCGATGTGGTCGTCGTGAACTTCGGAGCCGTCCCAAGTGCCGAAGCGCACCGGGGGAGGCGCGGCGGCAGAGGAAGAACTCATCGCGAGCTGATCGCCGCGGCGTTCGTTGAAGCTTGGGTGCGTGGCGGAGCGAAGAAGAAGGAGGAGAGCGAGGAGCAGTGAGAAGGAGGAGAGCAAGGAGTAGTGGGAAGGAGGGGCGCGCGTGCCCCCCTCTTTCCCCTACTTATAGCCTCGTGGGCTGCGAAGCCGAGGGGGCGGTCGTGGGATTTACTGCGCCCACGGCCCCACGACCCCCACGTTCCACGACAAAGTTACTGCGCGCAGTAACTCCACGGGAATCCCAACCATCCGCCGGGGCCATAGCGGATCCGCTTGGGCGCCGAGGCGCTGTAGTGGCGTTTCTCGCCTATGGGCCTGTCCTGTCGCGCACGTAGGCTGGCAGAATGGCCCAGCCACGTGTCATCGCATGTCAGGACCCCGACTCAATGCCTCATCGATCTAGCATGTAACACCTCATATCGCTTTGCGGCCTCACGCACGGTATCCCCACGGGTGTCGCCTTACCTTTGCCCGGGACCGTTTGCGTCTTTTGGCACACGTATATGATAGTGTCGCTAGCATCCATATGATAAGGAGTCCGGGCTGACATGGCTAGTCGTAAACCCAAAGTGGCACAAACTTACAGGGATAGGCATCCATGACCCAACATCGAACGTGTCGGTCATCAGCGAGTGAATCCAGGCTGTAGCACTGGGCTAGCAGGACTCCGGTGAACCGGGCTGTAGCGGGCTAACAGGACTCTGGTATTCAACGCGTGACATTTCCCCGAAGGGACAGACACAGGAACGAAGAAGGACACATGCCGGCCAGCCTAAGTGTTCCGGAGTAGTAGCAAGCTACCATGGCTCGGTGGAAACACTAGGAGACATTTCCCGGTAAGAGGGGCTACTAAAGATAAACAACTAGATAGTCAGATCCCACACATACCAAGCATTTCAATAACATACACACAATATGCTCGATATGTGCAAATACAACATGGCATCACAACATGACTCTACAACTCAAGTATTTATTCAATAGGCTCCGAGGAGCGAGATATTACAAACATGAGTCTCATGACCCAACAATCAGAGCATACAAGTCAAAGCACATGCGGAAGCTTAACATGTCTGAGTACAGACAACTATAAATGAAAAAGGCTGAGAAGCCTGACTATCTACCAGATCCTGCCGAGGGCACAAGATCGTAGCTGAGGTAACAAGCTAAACGTCGAAGTCCACGTGGAACTACTAGTGAGACTGAAGTCTCTCTGCAAAAACATAAATTAAGCAACGTGAGTACAAATGTACCCAGCAAGACTTACATCAGAACTAACTACATATGCATCATTATCAACAAAGGGATGGTGGGGTTTAACTGCAGCAAGCCAGCTTTGACTCGGTGGCTATCCTGAACTACGACTGCAAGTAACTCTTTTGAGGTGGCGCACACGAGTCCACATATTCACCATATCAATACACCACTATGGATCCGCTCCCATCTCCCTACGAGAACGCCATCCATAGCACTCACGCTTATCTTGCGTATTTTAGAGTATCCACTTTCACTTGTCTATGAACTGATATAAGCAACCCAGAAGTCCTTTTCCGCGGACACGGCTATTCGAATAGATGATGTTAACCCTGCAGGGGTGTACTTCTTCATACATGTTTCCACCACTTAGCGTCTGCACACGACATGTGCTCGGCAGACTTCAAGCGAAAGCCGACGTGGGTGTAGACCACGACCTACCTAAACACTCAAGTCTCTAGTCCAGGTTTATCGCCTATTCGGGTTCCATCCATGAGGAGATCCGGCCGGAGTTTCGCTCACAGCCCCAAACGATGTGAACAGGGTTCCCGAGATACCAAACGGGCATCCGGTACACCGTGCCACGTACCTACCGCATCACAGCCCACCCCTACGGTCAGCGCTGTCCACGGCCTCCAGTAGGCTACAAACACCAGAAACTACTTGCAACTCCTGGACAGAGGACAAGGGTGAATAAGAAGTCGAGCGGGGTCATATTTCAGGGCCCAATGTATGGTAGTATCTGAATCATGGATCACAAACACAGAACTCAGTTCCTAAGGACGGCTTCAATGAGACAACCCACCATGTACTCCTACATGGCCTCTCACTGCTACCTTTACCAAATCGTGTTCACCACTTAGCTCACACACAGTAGGACATGTTTACACACCTCTGATTCATTCCCGATGAATCAGACCTGACACAACTCTAAGCAGTAGCAGGCATGACAAACAAGCATGAATGACTAGGCACAACAGGGCTCAAACAACTCCTACTCATGCTAGTGGGTTTCATCTATTTACTGTGGAATGACAGGTCATGCAGAGGATAAAGGGGTTCAGCTACCGCAGCAAGTAACAGATGAATCGTTGTTGTCCTAATGCAGTAAAAGAGAGCAGGAGCGAGAGAGTGGGATTATATCGGAATGACCAAGGGTGTTTTGCTTGCCTGGCACTTCTGAAGATAACATTGAGTCTTCATCAGTGTCAGCGATCACAACGTCGGTACAACGTCTATCGAGGGGGAACAACACCGGCAAACACAGAAGAAGCACGATCAATGCAATGCACAATATGATGCATGCTCATGACATGGCAATATGAATGTGTTTTGAGCTAATGCAACTAGCAACAGATTAAATGAAGTTGGTTTGAACCCTAGATTCAAATTCAAACTCCACATGTGGTTATTTAAATGCCATTTAATTGAATTGTCCTAAACAGCAGCTATAAGTTGTTCTAACATGCATGAAAATGGTACAGATGGATTCCTCGAATTTTTCTGATCATTTTTCATATATAAATCATTTAATTTGGAGTTACGGTTGAATTTCTATGATTTTTAGAAGTTTATACAATTTTCTGGAATTTTCTGAATAAAAATAAATCCAGAAAACATTATTGCGTCAGCATTGAGTAAGCATGACGTCAGCAGGTCAACTGCGGCTGGCTAGGGTCAAACCTGACGTGTGGGGTCCACACGTCAGTGACACGGGTTAGACAGGGGGGGTTAGTTTAGTTTAATTAAAGATTAGGGGCACTAGGGCCCACATGCCAGTGACTTAGTGGGTTAGCTAATGGTCAATTAGCACTAAGCTAAAATTAGCAGGGCTCTGGTCCCACCTGTCATTGACCCAGGGGAGGTCAAACCCCTGGTCAAACGAGTCAATCCCGCCGGCGTTGAGTCGCCGGCGAGGCCGAGGCGGCGGAGGCCTTCGGGTTTCTTGCTCCGGCGACCAAACGGACGGAGGAGGGGCTCTACGGGTAGCTGGAAGAGCACCGCGTCTTCCTGTGGAGTCGGTTGGGGTCGGGGCGGCCGGAATCGGCGCCGGCGACGACCTAGGTGGCCGCCGGAGTTCGGGCGGGGTCGGGGTTGGCGCTAGGGGGCACGGGAGGAAAAGCTGGTGTGTGTGTTAGGTTCCTGGTGAGGTGTGGAGCACGTTGCCGTGCTCGGGAGTTAGCTACGGTGGCTCTGGCCTTGTCTGCGTCATCGCCGGCGGCGAGGAGCTCACGGCCCCGGTGAAAAGGGCGGCTAGAGTGCGGGAACGAGTGCGGGGAGGAGGGGAAATGGGAGGGGAGCTCACAGCGGATCCGGTAGAGGCAACGGCGAGGCCGGGGAGGGGCTGGAGCTCGCGAATCCTCGAAAGTTCGCCGGCGGCCGAAGGTTGGGGACGAGCTCCGGGAAGACGCTACAGGGCTCCCGCGGTCGAATGGGTTGGTGTAGAAGACGCAGAAGGCAATGGCGGTTCCTCTGGACTCACCGGAGAGGCACGGGGTGGACGATGGCCGCGGTGGTGCTCGTCGGCTGCGGTGGTTGTGTTCGGTGACGAGAGGGAGGGAGAGCAGAGGAGGAGGAGGGGGTCCAGAGAGAGAGGGGCGGTCGAGGGGGTCGAGGGCGTCTCCGTGGCGTTGCAGGAGACGTCCAGGGGGAGGAGGAGGCAGCCAGGGAGGGAGGAGGTGGCCGAGGCGCGTGGCCGCGCGCGCTGGGCGCGTGCCCGTCCTCCTGGCAGGGAGGAAGACGACAGGGGAGGAGCCCCTGGTGGGCTGGGCCGGCTTCTGCAGCAGGCCGCACAGGTAGGCGCCAGGTAGATCTCTCTCTTTCTTTCTCTTTTCTATTTTCTGCAGTTTGTTTTGATTTAGTTTTAGGCACTAAATCATTTTTTTATAAATTCTGTAGGTTTTTATGTGGCTTGCTAAAATATATACAAAGCCACTCACAAACTTCCAGAATTATTGGAGTCATATTTAATATATATAAAATATAAATCCAAAGCAAATAGTTATTGGATTAATTCAAATGGTCAAAATAAATATCTCTGAGACTCCAAAAATATTGGTTTGAATTTTACCTCTTACCAATATTTTTATGGAATAACAGGAACATTTTCTTGGACTCATTTGAGAAGATTTAAATGTTGGTTATTTTTAGAAGGTTTCTGAGGCTTTGAAAATTCCTCAATTCAAATTTCATTTAAAAATTAAACATGATGCACACATGGAAGCAAGCATAGGTCAGGCCAGAACTAGGGATGTGACATCGCATGACAAGCCTAGAACGGGCGGCGGCCTGGAGGCTTAGCTAGCACGCTACTTGGATTCCACCGCGACGTTCGAAATATTGTGCGAGTCAGAGTTGGGCGAGTCCGACTCCTTCTAGCCGGCCCGGCAGAAGTCAACCAAGAACCATGTGTTGAGCACCCGGAAAGAGAAACTCCTGAGGCGTCTCGGCCGATCGTCCGCGGTGCCTCACCAGCTTCGGGGACTACTATCGGAGTAATGGGCCACGGGTAGGCCAACCCGCGCCCCAGAACCTTTCAAGACATCGGGGCAGGCTGCGCCCCTCAAAGACTCCAGGGTGAAGAGCCGCCTTCTAAGGAGTCGACGGCAAGACGGCCGACTGCCCTCTCACGGCCGAGTCCCAGGGACGACTTCAGGGTAAGCCGACTCCTGACTGGCGACTTCCAGAGAAGCCGGCTTTGGGGAGTCTGCCTGTGACTCCAACAAACCCCATGTCCTCACCGGGAGGGACAGGACCGGGGAGTGGCTACAGTAAAGCCCGCTCCCGCCCCTTACCAAGGGCAGGCATGGGCACAGTACGCCATACCCGGGGAGATCTCCGTGCGGCGTGACACTGTTGCCGTGCCGGCCCTGACATCAGCACCGCAGGACCGAATCCAGCGCCCACAACGGCTTGTCTGTACGGCCCGGAGGCAGCGGGTCGCACCAGTCGGTGAGACCCCAGGAGACGGCAAGTGCGCCGCCAGTCGGCCCCCGGAGTCAGCCAAGCACTCCCCCGGGGGCCCACGCGCCATTAATCAGATGTGATGGAGAGTGGCGATAGTGATCGCCCGCCAGGCGGTGGGGCTGTTGCCATGACTCCATGATCAAGCCCGCGTCATCAGAAGCACGGCTACAGTAATCAGCAGCTAGCAAGACCCGCCCGCGGCGGACGCGGCCTGTCGGCTCCGTACCAGACTAGTCGGCGGGGCCCACCAGCCGGCGAGCCCCAGCAATTGGCGGAGAAGACAGAGGCCAGAGGCACTGATGGCTGGGCCCGCGTCCAGCCGGATTACCATTGTACCCCTGGGGGGTAGGCCTATATAAACCCCCCAGGGCACCCGTGCAAAGGGTTGGAATCCATTAGCTCTAGACCAGATCATATAGGAGGGAGAGAGCTAGCACTGCCCTCTCCTACCTCCAGGAAACAGCTTAAGGAGCAATCGTGTAAACACTTTGCCATAGTGATCATGCGGAGACCCCGCAGAGTAGCAGTAGGGGTATTATCTCCCCGGAGAGTCCTGAAGCTGGGTAAGATTCGCCGGCGTGCATGTCTTCGCCTCATCCCGTTTCCAGGCACCGGCGACGTTCTACTCGCCCCCACCATGATAAGCCATCCTTTGGCATATGTCGCACCTAACCCCCGACATCCTGCTTGATTAATATTGATGATATGGGTAGTACAAGAGTAGATCTACCACGAGATTGGAGAGGCTAAACCCTAGAAGCTAGCCTATGGTATGATTGTTGTTCTGTATGTTGTCCTACGGACTAAAACCCTCCGGTTTATATAGACACCAGAGAGGGTTAGGGTTACACAAAGTCGGTTACAACGGTACGAGATCTACATATCCGTATCGCCAAGCTTGCCTTCCACGCCAAGGAATGTCCCTTCCGGACACGGGACGAAGTCTTCAATCTTGTATCTTCATAGTCCAGGAGTCCGGCTGAAGGTATAGTCCGGCCATCCGGACACCCCCTAATCCAGGACTCCCTCACCCTCCTCTACTCGGGCCGCTCCACCTCCTCTGCTGCCTTCTGCCCGGCGCAGCTCACCGCAGCTGTCGGCATCCCGACGCCCTTCCCTCCCCTGTCAACTTGGGCGGGAGCCCAGCCGGGTTGCGCCGCTCCAGGCGCCCGTTTGCCGCTGCACCCGGTGCCCGATAGAACCCTTTGGGCCTTTGACATGTGGGGCCCTGCCCTGGAACGGTTTAATAAAAAAAGTTTAAAATAATAATAATAATAATAAATTTAATTAAGTAATCTAATTAGTCATGTTAATTAACCTGTTAACTACTTAATTAGTCTAACTAAAGTTGTTAGATTACTAGTCAGTCAATGACAGGGGCCCCCTACCCTCTGTTGACCAGTCAAACTTTGATTGGTCAACTGGGTCCCCTGGCCCACATGTCAGCCTCTGGGTACATTCTGTGTACATAGGGCTGGGTACCCATACCAATTTTCCTATTAATTTTGAATTAATAATAATTTTAGAAAATGAATAAAAACTTTGAAAAATCATATATAATAAACCGTAGCTCGGATCAAAAAACTTTGTACATGAAAGTTGCTCAGAACGACGAGACGAATCTGGATATGCAGTCCGTTCGTCTGCCACGCATCCCTAGCATAGCGAACACGCAACTTTCCCCCTCTGTTTCATCTGTATGGAAACGCGGAACACCGGGGATTTTTCCCTGGATGTTTCTCCCCTTCACCAGTATCGCCTAGTACTGCGTTAGGTCACCCCTGGCACCACGTTTTGCCTTGTTATATTTTTGTGATGCATTGTTTGCTCTGCATTTACTGTTTCTTCCCCCTCTTCTCTCCGGTAGACCCCGAGACCGATGCAGCCCCTGTGATCGACTACGTCAACGACGAACCCTCCTTGCCAGAGCAACCAGGCAATCCAAGCCCCCTTGAGCATTCCGATATCGCCCATTTCTTTCCCTCTCATGCTTGCATTAGAACTGCTACTGCTTTCTGTATGATTCTACTCTGATGCATAGCCTGTTTTTGCTACCTTACCTTCTTATCCTAAACTGCTTAGTATAGGATGGTTAGTGTCCATCAGTGACCCCCACCTTGTCCCAGTTGCCCCGCTTTATGTTCGATGACTCAATCAACATGATCGACGTCCAGGCCCGGACACCGCACATCACCCCCTAGTTTTGTACGACTCTACAGACTTACTATCGAGTGCCGAGGGTGGACCCTCTTACATCACTCCTGATGAGATCTCTGTAGTGTAGCTATTCGGTCGAGGTCATCAAGGGTGATTTCCTCCTTAACCACTTCCATAACGGCTCCGTCGTGCAACCCCGCAAGTGTGAACCTCGAGGGTGGACCCTCTTACATTCACCTTGATGATAACATCGAGTGGAATTCACCGGGGGTGATTCCTCGGGTTTTCCCCTTGGTGTTAGACACCCAGTTACTATGATTACTATGACTTTACACTGAACCATGTTACTAAAGACGGGTCAACCCTGAGGGGTACCCGCGCGAGCTTAATAGCGAGTGATGTGGAGTCGGGTTGACCTGGAAGGTGCCCGCGAGATACTTACGAGGCGTGGCCGGGTGTTCTGCGTCGTATACATCAGCCGAAGCTTAATAGATGTCAGCAACTTAGCGGCGCGCGCCGGGTTGGACTGCGTAAGCACCTGCCTTTTTGAAGGAGGTAGCTAGGTCTGCTCACCTGCCGGCCACGCAACGTGCAAGAGTTCCCGGGGCGATGGCCCATGACCCCTGGGGGCATAGGTTTAGTCTGGTGTGCTGACATCTCTATTAAGCCTAGGTCGGGTTGCGGCGTATTGTTTGGCCGAGGCCGGGCATGACCTAGGAAAGTGTGTCCGACCGGAGTTAATCGAGCATGGTGGGTAAGTTGGTGCACCCCTGCAGGGAAGAAAACATCTATCGGTAGCATGTCCTACGGTAACGGACACTTGGAGTTGTATCCCGATCGATACAACTAGAACTGGATACTTGTGATGAGAATTGGATTGTGATGAGAAATGGATAGTATGGCTCTGGGATTGTTTTCTCACTGGGAGTTGAGAAAGGATCTCTGGCCGAGGTTGATAGCACTTCTACTGCTTTACTTTATGATACTCTACTCCCTCCTGTTGTTGCAAGATGGTGGGTTCCAGAAGATGCTAGTCTTTGATAGGCTAGGCTTTCCCCCTTCTCTTCTGGCATTCTACAGTTTAGTCCACAGATACAACCCTTTTCCTTTGATACAGATGCATACTTAGTTTAGATCTGATGTAAGTCTTGCGAGTACTTTGGATGAGTACTCACGGTTGCTTTGCTACCTCTTTTTCCCCATACCTGATTGTTGCGACCACATGACAGATCCCAGGAGCCAAATGACGCCACTGATGATTACTACTACCCAGAGGGTGCCTACTACTACGTGACGACCACTGACGACCTGGAGTAGTTAGGAGGCTCCCAGGCAGGAGGCCTTGCCTTTTCGATCGTTGTTGCTTTTGTGCTAGCCTTCTTAAGGCAAACTTGTTTAACTCATGTCTATACTCAGATATTGTTGCTTCCGCTGACTCCTGTGTTTTCAAGCTTATGTATCCGAGCCCTCGAGGCCCCTGACTTGTAATATAAAGCTTGTATTATTTTAATTTGTGTCTAGAGTTGTGTTGTGATATCTTCTCGTGAGTCCTTGATCTTGATCGTACACATTTGCGTGTATGATTAGTGTATGATTGAATCGAGGGTGTCACAGCCGTCTTCCCTTCCTGACGATTGTTCCCTTAGGACTCCTTCTGCGGGGGCTGTGAAATCTCTAGAGAAGTAGCTCCCTCTCGTCCTGCCGCACGTGCCAAGCTCCAGCGCCGCGGGTGTGGGTGCCGCCCGCGATGCGAGGTCAGCCGTGGGAGTTGGTCCATCGTCAAGGCGCCCCGAGCTCACGCCTTCGCCGTCTTTCCTTTGCGGTCTTGCTCGGAGCACAGTAGGCATGCTAAGGGCTCCCCCTGGTCTCGGTTGGCAGCTGGCTGGCCTTGACCCTGGGGTCTTCTTCAAGCAGCAGGCCTTATTCGACTCGGGCCCCTCGCGTGGGCCGGTTGGCGCCTGAGGCCGCGCTAGCCCCCAACCCCCTGCTGAGAGGGGGCGCGCCGCACCGGTGCCACCCATAGCCCCCGTGGCAGAGGGCGAAATGGGCCATGCGCTCGAGTTCGAGCGCAGGCGGAGCGTCGTTCGTTATGAGCTCTTCCAGGAGGCGACAGACGTGATGAACCGACTCGGTGAAGAACTTGAGGGTGTTGACACGCGCCTTGAGGCCGAGGGTCTTCAGTTGGCGGAGGAGTGGCACAAGCTGAAAGTGGCCATCAACCTTGGGCGTCACCAACGCGAGCTAGAGAACGTGAAGGCCAAGGTCTCCCTGGCGGCCTCCCGTGAGACCTGCTCCCGTGCTCTATAGGAGGCTCGTGAAGCTGACCGCCATCGCGAGGCTGCGGAGAAGCGCGTGTGGGAGCTCCACGCTTGGAGTGCGTCCCTCGAGCAGCAAGTGGAGGTGCGCAAGGCCGCCCTCACGGCACTAAGGGGGGCGCGTGCCGAGGAAGATGAGGTCCGGAAGCGCGAGGAGGCGTTGGCTTTGGAAGCCGTGGAGCGCAGCCTCGAGCCCGAGCAACTGGAGACGAGGGAGCGTCAAGTTGCCCAAGCGAAGGATGCCATCGGGGCTCGCGAGGCCCGAGTCCAGGAGGAAGTTGACCACCGGGTGGCCGAGGTTCGTGCAGATCTTGAAGGTCAGCGCGTCTTGGAGCTGAAGCTTGCGAGAACTGGGGTAGCGGGCAGGGCCGCCGCTCCCCGTCCCAGGTCAGATGAGGCGGAGAGGCATGAGGGGGCCACGGCTGCCGCCCTGGTCACGGCGTAGGCGGACTTGGCCTCCGCCCGTGCTGAACTGCTCTCTCTTCAGAGGCAGGTTGATGACGCCGAGGCCATCGCATGGCAAAACAGGGAGGAGGTGCTTCAACGGTGGACGGTGGAGCGCGAGCACGCCCCCATGCTCCAGGGTCTCTGGAGCAGGGCTAATGCCGCTCTGGGCTTTATCTGCGGCGAGAATGCACTGCCCCCCACTCGGATGACTACGCCAGTCACTTGACCTTCTTCACCAACGTGGTGACGCGCCTGTAAGCCCGGTCTAATAGGGCTCGCCAGCTTGTGGAAGAGAGAAGCCACAGTCTGCTCGGGTGCGCGTTCTCCCATGTCTTCAGCCACCTCCGGAACATTGATCTCGACTTCCATTTTGACGCCGCTATCGCTCCCGTGCAGGAAGCCGTCTGGGGCGACTTGGAGTGGTGGGTTGAAGAGCACGTGGATGCGCTGGTCAGGGCCTTCGCTTCTGACGATGACGGGGTTGTGGTTGCGGCGGACGCAGGCGACGTGGTTGTTTACGGCGACGTCGACACCGGCGAAGGTGAAGGCAACGCCAATGATGGCGACAACGATGCGAGCGGTGCATCCGACGATGGCATGGGGGACGCGGCGAGTGACGTATCCGACTGATTCCTTGTTTCCCTGTAAAAACTTGGGCGTGGCCCTGGAAGACTGTAAGAGCATTTTGAGAGGGGGGGCCCCTCATGTAAATAGTCGCATCTTTAACCTTTCGTGCTAAATTGAGTACGTGTCTTCATGAGCTTATGAATGTCGGGGAAATGTTGTTGTTGCGGTTTACCTTAGCTTGGACAAGCCCAAAACCGGCCCAAGAGACTGCCGGCTTTTGAGGAGCCCCTGACGAATTCGTCGCCACGCCCGAGAGGGCCGTGTGATAAGCGTGCGGTCACCACGGCCTGCCACGCGTGTGGCTCGTGTGCTTCATGCCCATCCCGGCTCGCGAGGGGCCCGCGAGGGGGAGCGACTGGCGCGAACTCCAAAATAAGGCAAGAACGAGACCGCAAGAAATAACTCGAACGAGAAAAGGTACCCCCCCGCACGCATCAAATGAAAATTCAACTTCAACTTAAAACCAAACCCAGAAGGCAGGGTTATAGAAAATAAATCCAAAGCAAATGGCCGCGTCCGGTGCCTAGTCTAGTCTTCGACGTCGTCTCACCAGCGTGGAGCTAAGTGCTGCCACTAGGCGTGGGAGGGAGCCCCCGAGGCCCGAGGGAGGCTCTCCGGAGACTCCGGGGCATGTACAGCCCCACTCATTATTACGTGAGAGTGTCACGGGCGGCGATCTTCACAGGCACTGGGCCTTGCTTCACAGGTACCGGCCTTGCTTCATATCGCCAGGCGAGGGCCCCGCCTTGCGCCACCCCCTACCACCGCTGGAACAACCAGAAACCGCGATGGCCCAACGAGGGCAAAGGGGACGCCAGCGGCGCCCTCGGCGACCACGGGTCCTCTGTCGGGGGAAGGGTCGCGGTTGCCACCCCGGCAGAGGGCCTACCTCCGGGTGTTGCCTTGCCCCTCGCGACACGGGGAGGGGCCTTGCTCCTGGCCCCTTCCACGCAGCCTCCAGCGGGTCTCTCCTGTCGGGGTGGGCATCGCCGTGCAGGAGCCACCGTTCGGTGCCTTGGCCTGGTTCATCTGCGACTCATGGTTAGCGTAAGCTTGTTCCCCAGGGATTAGTGGTACCATGTATCTGTTGTCGATGGCGCGGTTGGCGGGGCTCTCCGATGGCTCTTGGAAGGCTTCAGCTCCCAATGCCTCCTCCTCCCAACCTGGCCCGGGAAACGAGCCAGGGCCATCCTTTGGTGTGTACTCCTGGTCCATCATGCGGGGCACATAGGCTTCCGGGGCTGCCACCCCAAATACCTCGCCGTAGTGCCCCACGCTCCACGTCGCCTGACCCAGTGCGGCGTCCTGAGGGTGGTAGCGTGACGCCTCGCTGGGGCCATGGGGGGCAACGCTCGTGGCCATGCTCATCAGAGGCGGCGTGGGGGCAACGGGGCCCCCGGCGCTGCCGGACATCTTGGTGTTGGTGAAGCCCCCGGGCGCACACGAGGGCGCGCGGTTGCGGCGTGGCCCGTCGTGAGGTCCAGTAGCGGCTCAGGAAGGAACCAGATAGCAAAAAGGCGGTGCTCCTGATGCCGCCGCATCTAGAATCTCAGCGACACGTTCTAGCAGTGCGTCGCGTCCGCTCTCCATCAGCCGGCACTGCTGCAATTCCCGCGCCACCGTGAGCGCGGCCCTTGCAGCGGCTCGCGCTTGTTGTGGAGTGGGGGTGGATGATGCCTGGTTGCGCCGCCCGCACCCTGTAGCGTTAGGCGGCGCTCGCGCCGTCTGGAGCGCGGGGTCGAGGTCCTCATGGGCAGGTGGCACCGCTCGGGCTGGCCAGGCTGCCCATCAGTCGGATTCGGCCCTTGGGTCGCCAGACATCGGGGCCACGGAGCGTCGATGGGTCGATTGGTGGGGAAGAGACTCCGGCGCACCCCTACCTGGTGTGCGAAATGTCAGATCACGGGTTCCGGCAAACACTTCAGGTTCGAACACTGGGGCGCGTGCGAAGGTTTTCTCCCAATCCATCCACGCCCTAGCTCTCTAAGATCTCGCAGATGAACTCAACGAACTCACAACACAGTAAGACACAAGATTTATACTAGTTCGGGCCACCGTTGTGGTGTAATACCCTACTCCAGTGTGGTGGTGGTGGATTGCCTCTTGGGCTGATGAAGAACAGTTACAAGGGGAAGAACAACCTCCTGAGGTTGAGGTGTTCTTGTGCTTGGTGGACTTGTGATCAGGTCGATCCTCACTTGCCTCTCGTCCCCTTGTGCTCTCCTCTCCTCTCTTCCGTCCCCTTTCACTGTGGTGGCTAATTCTACTTATATAGGCCCTGGTCCTCTCCCCAAATATTGAGTGGGAAGGGAGCCAACAACGGACAATTTGAAAGGGGACAACCAGTACAAGCTATCCTGACAAAAGGTGGTCTTCGCCTGCCAAAGGCTCTGGTGATGACGCCGTCTCGGGCTCCATGGTGACCTCCATCCTGCCATCCTTCGGGTCTTGGTCTTGTTGCACCAATGTGGAAACCTTTGTCTGATGCCTTGGTACTCCGCGCTCGCGCTTGCCTGTTGGGGATCGTAGCAGAAATTAAAAAAATTCTACGCATCACCAAGATCAATCCATGGAGTATTCTAGCAACGAGGGGAATAGGAGTGCATCTACATACCCTTGTAGATCGCGAGCGGAAGCGTTCAAGTGACGGGGATGATGAAGTCGTACTCGCCATGATCCAAATCATCGATGACCAAGTGCCGAACGGACAGCACCTCCGCGTTCAACACACGTACGGTTGGGAAGACGTCTCCTCCTTCTTGATCCAGCAAGGGGAAAGGAGAGGTTGATGAAGATCCAGCAGCACGACGGCGTGGTGGTGGATGCAGCAGGATCCCGGCAGAGCTTCGCCAAGCACAAGCGGGGAGGAGAGGTGTTACGGAGGGAGAGGGAGGCGCCAAGAGCAAGGTGCGACTGCCCTCCCTCCCTTACACTATATATAGGGGCTAGGGGGGCGCATGCCCCCTTGGAGATCCCATCTAAAAGGGGGGGTGGCGGCCCCTAGAGCAACGGCCCCCTTAGGGTTTCCAACCAGGGGGCGCATGCCCCCTCGGGGGGCAACGGCCCCTAGGGTTTCCAACCCTAGGCGCCTTGGGCCCTTGGGTGGGGCGCACCAGCCCATCAGGGGCTGGTTCCCACGCCACTTCATCCCATGGGGCCCTCCGGGATAGGTGGCCCCATTCGGTGGACCCCCGGGACCCTTCCGGTGGTCCCGGTACAATACTGGTAACCCCCGAAACCTTCCCGCTGGCCGAAACTAGACTTCCTATATATAAATCTTTACCTCCGGACCATTCCAGAACTCCTCGTGACGTCCGTGATCTCATCTGGGACTTCGAACAACTTTCGGGTTACTGCATAATAATATCTCTACAACCCTAGCGTCACCGAACCTTAAGTGTGTAGACCCTACGGGTTCGGGAGACACGCAGACATGACTGAGACGCCTCTCCGGTCAATAACCAACAGCGGGATCTGGATACCCATGTTGGCTCCCACATGCTCCTCGATGATCTCATCGGATGAACCACGATGTCGAGGACTTAATCAATCCCGTATTCAATTCCCTTTGTCAATCGGTACGTTACTTGCCCGAGACTCGATCGTCGGTATCCCAATACCTTGTTCAATCTTGTTACCGGCAAGTCACTTTACTCGTACCGTAATGCATGATCCTGTGACCAACCCCTTGGTCACATTGAGCTCATTATGATGATGCATTACCGAGTGGGCCCAGAGATACCTCTCCGTCATACGGAGTGACAAATCCTAGTCTCGATTCGTGCCAACCCAACAGACACTTTCGAAGATACCCGTAGTGCACCTTTATAGCCACCCAGTTACGTTGTGACGTTTGATACACCCAAAGCACTCCTACGGTATCCGGGAGTTGCACAATCTCATGGTCTAAGGAAATGATACTTTACATTAGAAAAGCTCTCACAAAACGAACTTACACGATCTTTGTGCTATGCTTAGGTTTGGGTCTTGTCCATCACATCATTCTCCTAATTATGTGATCCCGTTATCAATGACATCTAATGTCCATAGTCAGGAAACCATGACTATCCTTTGATCAACGAGCTAGTCAACTAGAGGCTCACTAGGGACGTGTTGTGGTCTATGTATTCACACATGTATTGCGATTTCCGGATAATACAATTATAGCATGAATAATAGACAATTATCATGAACAAGGAAATATAATAATCATTTTATTATTGCCTCTAGGGCATATTTCCAACAGTCTCCCACTTGCACTAGAGTCAATCATCTAGTTACATTGTGATGAATCGAACACCCTTGGAATTCTGGTGTTGATCATGTTTTGCTCTAGGGAGAGGTTTAGTCAACGGATCTGCTACATTCAGGTCCGTATGTACTTTACAAATTTCTATGTCTCCATTTTGAACACTTTCACGAACGGAGTTGAAGCGACGCTTGATATGCCTGGTCTTCCTGTGAAACATGGGCTCCTTGGCAAGGGCAATAGCTCCAGTGTTGTCATAGAAGAGAGTCATCGGCCCCGACAGATTGGGTATGACTCCTAGGTCGGTGATGAACTCTTTCACCCAGATTGCTTCTTGTGCTGCCTCCGAGGCTGCCATGTATTCTGCTTCACATGTAGATCCCGCCACAACGCTTTGCTTGCAACTGCACCAGCTTACTGCCCCACCATTCAAAATATACACGTATCCGGTTTCTGACTTAGAGTCATCCAGATCTGTGTTGAAGCTAGCATCGACATAACCCTTTACGATGAACTCTTCGTCACCTCCATAAACAAGAAATATTTCCTTAGTCCTTTTCAGGTACTTCAGGATATTCTTGACCGCTGTCCAGTGTTCCATGCCGGGATTACTTTGGTACCTTCCTACCAAACTCACGGCAAGGTTTACATTAGGTCTGGTACACAGCATAGCATACATGATAGACCCTATGGCCGAGGCATAGGGGACGACACTCATCTTTTCTCTATCTTCTGCCGTGGTCGGGCATTGAGCCGTGCTCAATCGCACACCTTGCAATACAGGCAAGAACCCCTTCTTGGACTAATCCATATTGAACTTCTTCAATATCTTGTCAAGGTACGTACTTTGTGAAAGACCGATGAGGCGTCTCGATCTATCTCTATAGATCTTGATGCCTAATATATAAGCAGCTTCTCCAAGGTCCTTCATTGAAAAACACTTGTTCAAATAGGCCTTTATGCTTTCCAAGAATTCTATATTATTTCCCATCAACAGTATGTCATCCACATATAATATGAGAAATGCTACAGAGCTCCCACTCACTTTCATGTAAACGCAGGCTTCTCCATAAGTCTGCATAAACCCAAACACTTTGATCATCTCATCAAAGCGAATGTTCCAACTCCGAGATGCTTGCACCAGCCCATAGATTGAGCGTTGGAGCTTGCACACCTTGTTAGCATTCTTAGGATCGACAAAACCTTCCGGCTGCATCATATACATTTCTTCCTTAAGAAAGCCGTTAAGGAATTCCGTTTTGACGTCCATTTGCCATATCTCATAATCATAGAATGCGGCAATTGCTAACATGATTCGGACGGACTTCAGCTTCGCTACGGGTGAGAAAGTCTCATCGTAGTCAACCCCTTGAACTTGTCGATAACCCTTAGTGACAAGTCGAGCCTTATAGATGGTCACATTACCATCCGCGTCTATCTTCTTCTTAAAGATCCATTTATTTTCTATGGCTCGCCGATCTTCGGGCAAGTCAGTCAAAGTCCATACTTTGTTTTCATACATGGATTCTATCTCGGATTTCATGGCTTCTAGCCATTTGTCGGAATCTGGGCCCGCCATTGCTTCTTCATAGTTCGAAGGTTCACCGTTGTCTAACAACTTGATTTCCAAGACAGGGTTGCCATACCACTCTAGTGCGGAACGTGTCCTTGTGGACCTACGAAGTTCAGTAGGAGCTTGATCCGAAGTATCTTGATCATCATCATTAACTTCCTCTCTAATCGGTGCAGGCACCACAAGAACATTTTCCTGAGCTGCGCTACTCTCTGCTTCAAGAGGCAGTACTTCATCAAGCTCTACTTTCCTCCCACTTACTTCTTTCGAGAGAAACTCCTTCTCTAGAAAGGATCCATTCTTGGCAACAAGGATCTTGCCTTCAGATCTGAGGTAGAAGGTATACCCAATAGTTTCTTTAGGGTATCGTATGAAGACGTATTTTTCCGACTTGGGTTTGAGCTTTTCAGGTTGAAGTTTCTTGACATAAGCACCGCATCCCCAAACTTTTAGAACCGACAGCTTAGGTTTCTTCCCAAACCATAATTCATACGGTGTCGTCTCAACGGATTTCGACGGAGCCCTATTTAAAGTGAATGCGGCAGTCTCTAAAGCATAGCCCCAAAATGATAGTGGTAAATCGGTAAGAGACATCATAGATCGCACCATATCTAATAGAGTGCGATTACGATGTTCGGACACACCATTACGCTGAGGTGTTCCAGGCAGCGTGAGTTGTGAAACTATTCCACATTTTCTTAAGTGTGTGCCAAATTCGTGACTCAAGTATTCTCCCCTACGATCTGATCGCAAGAACTTGATTTTCCTGTCACGTTGATTCTCAACCTCACTCTGAAGTTCCTTGAACTTTTCAAAGGTCTCAGACTTGTGTTTCATTAAGTAGACATACCCATATTTACTCAAGTCATCAGTGAGGTGAGAACATAACGATAGCCACCGCGAGCCTCAACACTCATTGGACCGCACACATCAGTATGTATGATTTCCAATAAGTTGGTTGCTCGCTCCATTGTTCCTAGAACGGAGTCTTGGTCATCTTACCCATGAGGCATGGTTCGCACGTGTCAAATGATTCGTAATCAAGAGACTCTAAAAGTCCATCTGCATGGAGCTTCTTCATGCGTTTGACACCTATGTGACCAAGGTGGCAGTGCCACAAGTATGTGGGAATATCATTATCAACCTTACATCTTTTGGTATTCACACTATGAATTTGTGTAGCATTACGCTCGATATTCATTAATAATAAACCATTCACCATCGGAGCATGACCATAAAACATATCTCTCATATAAATAGAACAACCATTATTCTCGGATTTAAATGAGTAGCCATCTCGTATTAAACGAGATCCTGATACAATGTTCATGCTCAAAGCTGGCACTAAATAACAATTATTGAGGTTTAAAACTAATCCCGTAGGTAAATGTAGAGGTAGCATGCCGACGGCGATCACATCGACCTTGGAACCATTCCCGACGCGCATCGTCACCTCGTCCTTCGCCAGTCTCCGTTTATTCCGCAGCTCCTGCTTTGAGTTACAAATGTGAGCAACCGCACCGGTATCAAATACCCATGAGCTACTATGAGTACTGGTAAGGTACACATCAATTACATGTATATCACATATACCTTTCGTGATGCCGGCCTTCTTGTCCGCTAAGTATTTGGGGCAGTTCCGCTTCCAGTGACCACTTCCCTTGCAATAAAAACACTCAGTCTCGGGCTTGGGTCCATTCTTTGGCTTCTTCCCGGCAGCTTGCTTACCGGGCGCGGCAACTCCCTTGCCGTCCTTCTTGAAGTTCTTCTTACCCTTGCCTTTCTTGAACTTAGTGGTTTTATTCACCATCAACACTTGATGTTCCTTTTTGACTTCTACCTCTGCTGATTTCAGCATTGCAAATACTTCAGGAATGGCCTTTTCCATCCCCTGCATATTGAAGTTCATCACAAAGCTCTTGTAGCTTGGTGGAAGAGATTGAAGGATTCTGTCAATGACCGTGTCATCCGGGAGATTAACTCCCAGCTGAGTCAAGCGGTTATGCAACCCAGCCATTTTGAGTATGTGCTCACTAACAGAACTATTTTCCTCCATCTTACAGCTGAAGAACTTGTCGGAGACTTCATATCTCTCGACCCGGGCATGAGCTTGAAAAACCATTTTCAGCTCTTCGAACATCGCATATGCTCTGTGTCTCTCAAAACGCTTTTGGAGCCCCGGCTCTAAGCTGTAAAGCATGCCGCACTGAACGAGGGAGTAATCATCAGCACGTGTCTGCCAAGCGTTCATAACGTCTTGGTTCTGTGGGACGGGTGCGTCACCTAGCAGTGCTTCTAGGACATAATCTTTCTTGGCAGCTATGAGGATGATCCTCAGGTTCCGGACCCAGTCCGTATAGTTGCTGCCATCATCTTTCAACTTGGTTTTCTCTAGGAACGCGTTGAAGTTGAGGACAACGTGGGCCATTTGATCTACAAGACATATTGTAAAGATTTTAGACTAAGTTCATGATAATTAAGTTCATCTAATCAAATTATTAAATGAACTCCCACTCAGATAGACATCCCTCCAGTCATCTAAGTATAACATGATCCGAGTTAACTAGGCCGTGTCCGATCATCACGTGAGACGGACTAGTCAACATCAGTGAACATCTTCATGTTGATCGTATCTTCTATACGAGTCATGCTCGACCTTTCGGTCTTCTGTGTTCTGAGGCCATGTCTATACATGCTAGGCTCGTCAAGTCAACCTAAGTGTATTGCGTGTGTAAATCTGTCTTACACCCGTTGTATTCGAACGTTAGAATCTATCACACCCGATCATCACCTGGTGCTTCGAAACAACAAACCTTCGCAACGGTGCACAGTTAGGGGGAACACTTTCTTGAAATTATTACGACGGATCATCTTATTTAAGCTACCGTCGTTCTAAGCAAATAAGATGTAAAACATGATAAACATCACATGCAATCAAATAGTGACATGATATGGCCAATATCATTTGCTCCTTTGATCTCCATCTTCGGGGCTCCATGATCATCATTGTCACCGGCATGACACCATGATCTCCATCATCATGATCTCCATCATCGTGTCTTCTTGAAGTTGTCTCGTCATCTATTACTTCTACTACTATGGCTAACGCTTTAGCAATAAAGTAAAGTAATTACATGACATTTATGTTGACACGCAGGTCATAAATAAATAAAGACAACTCCTATGGCTCTTGCCGGTTGTCATACTCATACATCACATATATCATTCATCATTCATCACAACCTTTGGCCATATCACATCACAAAACACTTGCTGCAAAAACAAGTTAGACGTCATCTAATTGTTGTTGCAAGTTTTTACGTGGTTGCTATAGGTTTCTAGCAAGAATGTTTCTTACCTACACCAAAACCACAACGTGAATTGCCAATTTCTATTTACCCTTCATAAGGACCCTGTTCATCGAATCCGATCCGACTAAAGTGGGAGAGACAGACACCCGCCAGCCACCTTATGCAACTAGTGCATGTCAGTCGGTGGAACCGGTCTCACGTAAGCGTACGTGTAAGGTTGGTCCGGGCCGCTTCATCCCATGATGCCGCCGAATCAAGATAAGACTAGTAACAGCAAGCAAATTGACAATATCGACGCCCACAACTACTTTGTGTTCTACTCGTGGATAGTAACTACGCATAGACCTAGCTCATGATGCCACTGTTGGGGATCATAGCAGAAATTAAAAAATTTCTACGCATCACCAAGATCAATCTATGGAGTATTCTAGCAACGAGGGGAATAGGAGTGCATCTACATACCCTTGTATATCGCGAGCGAAAGCGTTCAAGTGAACGGGGATGATGGAGTCGTACTCGCCGTGATCCAAATCACCGATGACCAAGTGCCGAACGGACATCACCTCTGCGTTCAACACACGTACGGTTGGGAAGACGTCTCCTCCTTCTTGATCTAGCAAGGGGAAAGGAGAGGTTGATGAAGATCTCGTTTCACGACGGCGTGGTGGTGGATGCAGCAGGATCCCGGTAGGGCTTCGCCAAGCACAAGCGGGGAGGAGAGGTGTTACGAAGGGAGAGGGAGGCGCCAAGAGCAAGGTGCGGCTGCCCTCCCTCCCTTCCACTATATATAGGGGCTAGGGGGGCGCATGCCTCCTTGGAGATCCCATCTAAAAGGGGGGGGGCCTGGGGCAACGACCCCCTTAGGGTTTCCAACCAGGGGGCGCATGCCCCCTCGAGGGGCAACGGCCCCCTAGGGTTTCCAACCTAGGCGCCTTGGGCCCTTGGGTGGGGCGCACCAGCCCATCAGGGGCTGGTTCCCACGCCACTTCAGCCCATTGGGCCCTTCGGGATAGGTGGCCCCATCCGGTGGACCCCCGGGACCCTTCCGGTGGTCCCGGTACAATATCGGTAACCCCCGAAACCTTCCCGCTGGCCGAAACTGGACTTCCTATATGTAAATCTTTACCTCCGGACCATTCCAGAACTCCTCGTGACGTCCGGGATCTCATCCGGGACTCCGAACAACTTTCGGGTTACTGCATAATAATATCTCTACAACCCTAGCGTCACCGAACATTAAGTGTGTAGACCCTACGGGTTCGGGAGACACGCAGACATGACCGAGACGCCTCTCCGGTCAATAACCAACAGCGGGATCTGGATACCCATGTTGTCTCCCACATGCTCCTCGATGATCTCATTGGATGAACCACGATGTCGAGGACTTAATCAATCCCGTATTCAATTCCCTTTGTCAATTGATACGTTACTTGCCCGAGACTCGATCGTCGGTATCCCAATACCTTGTTCAATCTCATTACCGGCAAGTCACTTTACTTGTACCGTAATGCATGATCCCGTGACCAACCCCTTGGTCACATTGAGCTCATTATGATGATGCATTACCGAGTGGGCCCAGAGATACCTCTTCGTCATACGGAGTGACAAATCCCAGTCTCGATTCGTGCCAACCCAACAGACACTTTCGGAGATACCCGTAGTGCACCTTTATAGCCACCCAGTTATGTTGTGACGTTTGATACACCCAAAGCACTCCTACGGTATCCGGGAGTTGCACAATCTCATGGTCTAAGGAAATGATACTTGACATTAGAAAAGCTGTCACAAAACGAACTTACACGATCTTTGTGCTATGCTTAGGTTTGGGTCTTGTCCATCACATCATTCTCCTAATGATGTGATCCCGTTATCAATGACATCTAATGTCCATAGTTAGGAAACCATGACTATCCTTTGATCAACGAGCTAGTCAACTAGAGGCTCACTAGGGACGTGTTGTGGTCTATGTATTCACACATGTATTACGATTTCCGGATAATACAATTATAGCATGAATAATAGACAATTATCATGAAAAAGGAAATATAATAATCATTTTATTATTGCCTCTAGGGCATATTTCCAACATTTCCCCCTTGGCACCAAAGAGGAAACAAGGACATTGCGCGCGCTGGCGCCCACCTGGCCTCAATCGTCATGACTCATGTCACGAGGACCTCGCGAGGTTTTCCCTGCCTTGATCTCTCTGCCCCTCGCGAGCCTTCCTGGCGAGGCCGCTCATGAGGAGGTCTTGCGTCGTCCGCGTCGTGAGGGTCTTGAATGCCTTGTCGATGAATATGGGCCGTATAGACCTGCCAGCCCAGGCACGCCGTGGGCCGCAGGCAAGCAAGTCTAGGGACCCCCGTTCCCAGGACGCCGACAGCCAGAGTCTGCCTCATTTTCTCTCTCTCTATCTCTCTCTCTCTATATATATATATATAGACACACACACACAACAAACAAGCACTCGGTTCATAGAGAAGAATGAGGAGACGACTGGAGAAACAATCCAATTCCACAGTCGACAAGTTTTTTTACCTTCCATACCAGCTGTTTCATCTTTGGCGTTCTGCAAGTTCTGCTTGGCAAACTCCAAGTCAAGGTTGAGATGTCTCTGCTTCTCCTCAAATTCAGCAAATTTGGAGATAAGCTCACAGGATTTCTGAAATGAGTAGAAGATACATCAGTGGACGGAATCAAAGATTATTCGCTTCCGAGTGAAAAGAATTCTAAGACTACTACAGAATCAAACATTCAATAGTAGTCTCAGGGACCACACCAGTGGCTGCACTTAGCGTGCCCACACTGGTCCAGGTTCCACTCAACAGGGTCCGCCCAGACCGAGTGGAAAAAAAGAAAAAAAGAAGAAGAGGCAACAGTTATTCTCAGACCCCAACTGACTGCCCGCAGTCGACCGCTGTCTCGGGGACTACACCCAGTGGGTGCACTCAGCGTGCCCCCACTGGTTCAGGTTCCACTCGACATGGTCCGCCCAGACCGAGTGGAAGAACTGAAGAACAAGATATTTTTATCAAGACCCCCGCCGAATCACACATTCGACGGCGGCCTCGGGGACTACACCCAGTGGGTGCACTCTGCGTGCCCCACTAGTCCAAAGTTACAATTGACATAACCTAGTCGACTCAACTCAAAAAACTACTCAACATAAATTGAAACACCCATTGGGTGTATAGATGCGAAGAACAGACTGACAAATGGATGCACAATTAAAAGTTTTCAGGTAGCAAATCCTAACAGAACAAGCGTCAAGATAGGAGATCAGTCGGAAACCAACTAACCTGGACATTGGCTCGGAGGGCTGCACTGGCATCATCGGCGGCTTGGCTGGTCTCATGCACTGCCTTCATCCGCTCCATCATCAAGCCTGTTTGGCGTATAGCTTCCGTAGCAGCGCTTGCCTGGTCCTCTAGAACATGATGGGTGACGAACAGCAGAGACGCGGGTCCAGTTGCGGCAGCTTGAGGATCCAAGGTGTGGTGTTGGACCGATGAAACAGGGACTTGTGCAGTCGACAAGGAAGGGCGTTCAGTCGACACTGGAACAACAAAAGTAACAAAAGCCCGGTTCACGTCTCCGGACTACGGAATCAATGGTTCCGTCACCGGTGTCGACTGGGATGTCTTGACAGCTGGTGCCTTCCTGCTCGAAGTCCCGCCCCTCCTCCCCATGACTCTCTGTGGCACATCTTCGTCGTCGTCAGGAAGTTCAGTGACATTCGGTGGAGCTGCAAAGCAATCAGTTACAGGAGTTCAGTCGACCATCAAAATGGCTGATAAAGTAAAGACAAAATGACAAAAGTTATACCCACGTGGGAGGTGACCGCGTCTTCCATCTCCTCGTCTTCATCATCTTGGTACATAGAAGTCCCAGAGGCAGCACTGCAAATTTCAGAATTTACTCAGTTAAAATAGGAAAGTGAATCGACCAAATATCGGGTCATGCTAAAACTAAGAGATCGAGCTCAGTGATTACCCAGAAGCGATAGGGACGTCCACTTTGATCTTGGGCAAGGCCTTCCGGGGTTTTGGCGGCACGACTTTGAGTTGCTTCAGAGCTTTTTCAGTCGGCACAGGAGAAGATGTCCTTGTGCGCTTGGAGGTCTGTTCAGTCGGCGGAGTCGCTTTGCCACGGACACTGGCTGGGTCCTGCCTCTGCTTGGAGCGTCTTTCCATGCGAGGAGGGGAGTCGACCTCCTCACCACTGCTCAAGCCCTCTCTCTCCTCGTCTCCTCTTTCGTCAGAATGCCAGTTGCCACTGTCGCCTCCACTCGCCTCTCCCTCCTCCTCTTGCTCTCCATTGGGCATTGAATACATCTCAGTGTAGATCTGCAAGACACAGGGTCGAGTGGATATTAGTCAGTTTCGAGAACAAACACATGTCAGAGCAAAATACACTCGGAAGGAAAGAATCAGACCTTGTCAGGTTCGGTGGTGTTGTCAAGTGGAGGAACCCTCCTAGACCCCCTGGGGTTGTCTTTGTTGCCAGTAATACCATGCAGCCACTGTGCCACCGTTCCCTCATCGACTTCCTCTGGGTGGATCCGGGCGCTGTCTTCAGCACGCAAGTACATCCACATTGGATGATCACGAGCTTGGAGTGGCTGGATGCGTCAACTGAGAAACACTTCTAACAAGTCCATGCCAGTCACACCGTCACGGACAAGTTGGAATACACGCTCAACCAACATATTCACCTCTGCTTTCTCAGCTGGAGTCACTCTCAAGGGAGAAGGCTTCTCAACTCGTCCTATGGAAAATGGGGGAAGGCCAGTCGATTGACCCAGGGTCGGTTGGTCCTTACAGTAGAACCAGATCGACTGCCACCCTTTAACTGACTCGGGAAGAATCATGGCAGGGAAAGTGCTTTTATTTCTCATTTGGATGCCTAGACCTCCACACATCTGGATCACGTGCGTCCTCTCATCACTCGGATTGGCCTTTTTACCGACTGAGAACGACAGGTGAAAATGTGTTTGAAGAGGTCCCAGTGCGGTCGACAACCCAAAAAGTTTTCACACATGGACACGTACGCGGCAGGTATATGATGGTGTTGGGAGAAAACTGATGAAGTTGGGCTCCAAAAAAGTTCAGGAAACCCTGGAAGAAAGGATGGGGAGGCAAAGAGAAACCGCGATCGACATGGGTTGCAAGAAGGACGCACTCACCCTCTTGCGGTCGTGGCTCGGCCTCGTCCTCCGGAAGCCGCCAAGATTCGTGAGGAATCAAGCCCCCGTCCACCAAATCCTCCATGTCTTCTCGCTGGATCGTCGACCGGATCCAGTCGCCCTGGAACCAGCCGGGCGGCAGGCCAGTTCTCGACTACGACCCTGCCTGACTCGTCTTCTTCCCCTCTGCCTTCGCCTTCTTCGCGCGCTCCAGAGCTGCCGTCTTATCCTTCCCCATTGCAGTGGATTGATCTCGGACTGGGTGGTAGCACTGAGGGCAGAGGTGGATGCGGTGGAGAAGCAAAGGAAGAAGGGGGAAAATGGGGCGCACTGTGCAGATACCCCGACCTGAATGCCTTATATGGCCATATTCCCTGAGTGACTGACTTGTGGACCTAGGCAATCCCGTCAAATCCCGTAACAGTCGCGCGCTCGGTACATGGCAAAAAAGGTGGCACGGGGATCGAGTCACCCCTGCCTAATCCACCCCGCTTACTGCGCCTCTCTATGTCCCGCGTGCTTCCCTAGATTTCGAATCCCGCGAGATCCGAAAACGGCAGCGCAGTCGATCACGCCGAAGATTTTATGCCATATTAGCATTTGAAGCTTATCAGCTAAAGGTCACTCGACAACCTTTGAATGGTTCAAGGCGACTGGAAATCAAGTCATAATTTTTTGCGTGGTTCACCAATCCAAGTAAAATGCTTCCGAAGCATGAACATTGAGTCGGAACCATCTTCAACTCCATCCCCACTCGAACCCAGAACCACTCGGGGGCTAATGACAATGACATGTACCTAGGGTAGGGCAATAAACCTGATCTAAGCACCCTTCCCAAGGACACTGCCCTATAGCCGAAGACATTTAAAGGACAACAAATCCTACCGACTGGAATCACCTCAAGATGCAACCCACTCGACCATGAGTTCCACTCGGATAACCCAATTCCATTCGACCAGGATATAATAATTCGACCACATCAGAAACCACTCGGAGTACAGAATATCTAAGGTCACTCTGGATGACAACGGTCGGGCATTCACTCCATAGTCTTAAGAGTCATTTATATTACTTTAATGCTGACGTTACCAGTAACATCCCCTCTTTATGTACATTGAACCCTATGTAACAGGGGATGGCTGGGGTCCTGGCGCACTCTATATAAGCCACCCCCCTCCTCTGGGACAAGGGTTCGCACCCCCTGTAACTTCACGCATAATCCAATCGACCAAGCCTCCGGGCACGAAGACTTAGGGCTGTTACTTCCTCTGAGAAGGGCCTAAACTCGTAAATCTTGCATGCACAACTTCACCGTAGCTAGGCTCTTGCCTCCTCATACCTACCCCCATTCTATTGTCAGACTTAGAACCACGACAGCTACCGACATATTCTGGTCTACATCGAGGCCACCACTTCTACAATTTTTGTAAGGGTGTTTTATAAGGATATGTTCTACTTAATATATGTCATTTGGCCTTTCTAGAAATAAAAAACACATGCTTTTGGTCTGTAATGTTGCACAAACTTCATTACAACATATCAATTTAAAAAAAGTACCAATTATTATTGCATAGAACGCCACTGAAAGGTACGAAAAGGTCGACTCCTGTTGGGAAACGTAGCATGCAATTTCAAAAAAATTCCTACGCGCACGCAAGATCTATCTAGGAGATGCATAGCAACGAGAGGGGGAGAGTGTGTCCATGTACCCTCGTAGACCGAAAGCTGAAGCGTTTGACAACGCGGTTGATGTAGTTGAACTTTTTCTAGCTCCGACAGTCAAGTACCGAACGTACGACACCTCCGAGTTCTGCACACATTTAGCTTGTTGACGTCCCTCGTCTTCTTGATCCAGCAAGGTGTTGAGGTAGTAGATGAGTTCCGTCAACATGATGATGTGGTGACGGTGATGGTGAAGTGATCCTCGCAGGGCTTCGCCTAAGCACCGCGAGAATATGACCGGAGTTGTAAACTATGGAGGGGGCGCCGCATACGGCTAAGCAATTGTCTGGTGTGTGCTAGGTTGCGCCCTTCTCGTATATATAGGTGGGAGGGAGGGAGGAGCAGCCATAGGAGGCGCCCAAGTAGGAGGAATCCTACTTGGAGTCCCTCCCAAGCCCCCCAGCCATATATAACTAAGGGGGGAGGAAAGAGGGGGGGGGAGGGAAGGAAGTAGGAATCATAATCCACACTTTCCTTGCCCTCCCCTCTTTCCTTCCCCTCCTCATACGGCTGGACTCTATAGGGGCACACCAGGGCTGGTGTGTTCCCTCACTTGGCCCATAAGGCCCATATCTTTGCCGGGGGTGCTCGAAACTCCTTTCCGGTGACCCGATAAGTACCCGGTACACTCCAGAACACTTCTGGTGTCCGAATACCATCATTCAATATATCAATCTTTACCTCTCGACCATTTCGAGACTCCTCGTCATTTCTGTGATCTCATCTGGGACTCCGAACAACATTCGGTCACCAAATCACATAACTCATATAATACTATATCGTCAACGAGCGTTAAGCGTGCGGACCCTACGGGTTCGAGAACTATGTAGACATGACCAAGACACCTCTCCGGTCAATAACAAATAGCGGAACCTGGATGCCCATATTGGCTCCTACATATTCCACATAGATCTTTATCGGTCGAACCACAACATACGTAATACCCTTTGTCCATCGGTATGTTACTTGCCCGAGGTTCGATCATCGGTATCCACATACCTAGTTCAATCTTGTTACCGGCAAGTCTCTTTACTCGTTCCATAATGAATCATCTTTAAACTAACTCATTAGTCACTTTGCTTGCAAGGCTTCTTATGATGTGCACTGCCGAGAGGGCTCGGAGATACCTCTCCGATACTCAGAGTGACAAATCCTAATCTCGATCTATGCCAACCCAACAGACACCTTTGGAGATACATGTAGATCATCTTTATAATCACCCAGTTACGTTGTGATGTTTGATAGCACATAAGGCATTCCTCCGGTATCTGGGAGTTGCATAATCTCATAGTCTAAGGAATATGTATTTGACATGAAGAAAGCAATAGCAATAAAACTGAGCGATCAATATGCTAAGCTAACAGATGGGTCATGTCCATCACATCATTCTCCTAATGATGTGATCCCGTTATCAAATGACAACTCGTCTTGATGGTCAGGAAACCTTAACCATCTTTGATCAACGAGCTAGTCAAGTAAAGGCTCACTAGGGACACAATGTTTGTCTATGTATTCACACATGTGTTAAGGTTTCCGATCAATACAATTCTATCATGAACAATAAACATTTATCATGAATAAGGAAATATAAAATAAAAACTTTCTTATTGCCTCTAGGGCATATTTCCTTCAGTCTCCCACTTGCACTAGAGTCAATAATCTAGTTCACATCGTCATGTGATTAACACCCATAGTTCACATCGCCATGTGACCAACACCCAAAGAGTTTTCTAGAGTCAATAATCTTGTTCACATTGCCATGTGATTAACACCCAAAGAGTACTAAGGTGTGATCATGTTTTTGCTTGTGAGAGAGGTTTAGTCAACGGGTCTGTCACATTCAGATCCGTATGTATTTTGCAAATTTCTATGTCTACAATGCTCTACATGGAGCTACTCTAGATAATTGCTCCCACTTTCAATATGTATACAGATCGAGACTCAGAGTCATCTGGATCGGTGTCAAAGCTTGCTCGACGTAATGCTTTACAACGAACTCTTTATTACCTCCATAATCGAGAAATATCTCCTTAGTCCTCTTAGGTAACTAAGGATAATTTTGACTGCTGTCCAGTGATCTACTCCTGGATCACTATTGTACCCCCTTGCTAAACTCATGGCAAGGTACACAATAGGTTTGGTACATAGCAGGGCATACTTTATAGAACCTATGGCTGAGGCATAGGGAATGACTTTCATTCTCTCTCTATCTTCTGCCGTGGTCGGGTTTTGAGTCTTACTCAACTTCACACCTTGCAACACAGGCAAGAACCCTTTCTTTGACTGGTCCATTTTGAACTTCTTCAAAATCTTGTCAAGGTATGTTCTTTGTGAAAGTCCTATTAAGCGTCTCGATCTATCTCTATAGATTTTGATGCACAATATACAAGCAGCTTCACGAGGTCTTTCATTGAAAAACTCTTATTCAAGTATCCTTTTATGCTATCCAGAAAAATTCTATATCATTTCCAATCAAGAATATGTCATCTACATACAATATCAGAAATGCTACAGAGCTCCCACTCACTTTCTTGTAAATACATGCTTCTCCGACAGTCTGTAAAAACCATATGCTTTGATCACCTCATCAAAGCGTATATTCCAACTCTGAGATGCCTGCGCCAGTCCGTAGATGGATCGCGGGAGCTTCCACACTTTGTTAGCACCTTTAGGATCGACAAAACCTTCTGGTTGCATCATATACAACTCTTCTGTAATAAATCCATTAAGGAATGCAGGTTTCACGTCCATTTGCCAGATTTCATAATCATAAAATGCGGCAATTGCTAACATGATTCGGACAGACTTAAGCATCACTACGGGTGAGAAAGTCTCATCATAGTCAACTCCTTGAACATGTCGAAAACCTTTCATGACAAGTCGAGCTTTGTAGACAGTAACGTTACCATCAGCATTAGTCTTCTTCTTGAAGATCCATTTATTCTCTATCGCTCGCCGATCACCGGGCAAGTCAACCAAAGTCCACACTTTGCTCTCATACATGGATAATATCTCAGATTTCATGGCCTCAAGCCATTTATAGGAATCTGGGCTCATCATAGCTTCTTCATAGTTCGTAGGTTCGTCATGGTCTAGTAGCATGACTTCCAGAACATGATTAATGTACACTACTGCAGGATACTGCTAACGCGACACTAGGACCAAAGACCCTTTGCCGAAACTTTGTGCGATGCAATAATCGCAAACGGAGGTGTAAAAAACCGTCAAAAATGTGCAAAACGTTTGCAATGGCGGATCCATCAAACATGGTTGAGATTTTAGTTGTGTGTGCGGTGCAGGACACATGGTTAATCCATTCACACTGTCTGCGATGAGGCAGAACAACAGAAACGGGCAGCCATAACAATGTGTGTGCGATGCAGGACACACGGTTAATCCATTCGAACTGTTTGCGATGAGGTAGAACAACACAAACGGGCAGCCATATCAATGTGTGTGTGATATACGGCATACGGTTAACTCGGACGAACTGTTTTTGATTAGGGAACACAACAAAAACGGTTCAACTTAACAAGATGTGTGCATATGTGGCATACAGTTCACATGGATGAACTATTTGCGATGAGCCAAAAGTACACAAATGAGTCATGTAAACAAGATGTGTGTGATACGTGGTAAACAGCCGACTCGGATGAACTGTTTGCGATGAGAAATTACAACACATACTGTCAATGCAGTTACTTTGTGTGCGATACTGTGTGTACAAAAAACTTTGAAAAAAATGCAAACTAGTTGCTTGCGGTGGTCAAGTATCGCACACGATGCATCTGCGAGTACTCGTGTGCGATGATTAGTATGTTACACATATGTTTCCTTATGTTAACATGTGTCTGAATTTGCAATATGGACAACTAATATGCAAATGCCTTCTGGTCATCGGGCACACGCTTAAACTCAATGAACTGTGTATGATACTAATACTTTCCATGAAAATTTATGAACTTGGGTAACAGCATTTGAGTAACATATATATAGTGGTTACACTATTCGACAAATGGAGGATCTTCGTAACATGGTTTTGACAACCATATGGTCCATATCAACATACTTAACATAGTAACAACTATCACATTTTAAGAGTCTAAGGGCCAACAACCATATGGTCCATATATACATACTTAACATATATAGTAACAACTAGCACATTTTAAGAGGCTGAGTGTAACACCCCGGATATGATTTACCCAATATGTAATCCAACTCTTGCCGTTTCCGGTGTTAAGTTATTTTATTTTCTCAGGTTCGGGTTTTTGTCTCTGTGTGTTGTTGTTGTTGTTTTTGTCATGCATCTCATATCATGTCATCATGTGCATTGCATTTGCATACGTGTTCGTCTCATGCATCCAAGCATTTTCCCCGTTGTCCGTTTTGCATTCCGGCGTTCCGTTCTCCTCCGGTGGTCATTTCTACCTTCCTTTCATGTGTGGGGGGTTAAACATTTCCGGATTGGACCGAGACTTGCCAAGCGGCCTTGGTTTACTACCGGTAGACCGCCTGTCAAGTTTCGTACCATTCGGACTTCGTTTGATGCTCCAACGGTTAACCGAGGGACCGAAAAGGCCTCGTGTGTGTTGCAGCCCAACACCCCTCCATTTTGGCCCAAAACCCACAAAAACCCTCTCCATATCCTAGAGCGTTCGATAACGATCGTGTGGCCAAAAACCGCACCTCATTTGGACACTCCTAGCTCCCTCTATGCCTATAAATACCTCCCCCATTCGAAATCACGGGTGAAACCCTAGACGCCTCCCACCTCTCGCCGCCGGACGTGTCCGCTCGGGCCGAACACGTCCGACCCAGCCACCGCCGCCATGTGTCCGCCTCCTATTCGCCGCGCCACCGCGCCCACTTCCCCGCCGCCAGGCCCGCCGGCCCGGAGCAGGCCCGCCCGCGCCGCGCCCGGGCCAGATCGAGCTCCTGCCGCCAGCCGCCGTCCTCCTCGGTCCGGCCACATCGCCGGCCGCCGCCACCGGACCTCGCCCCGCCACCTCAAGGCTCGCCGGCGCCCGCGCCAGGGAGAGGAGCTCCGGGCTCCGGCGACCGCGCCCGGCCACGCCATCTCCGGCGACCCCTCTCGTCGGATCCGCCGGTCCCCTCGACGTCCCCTACTTCCCTCTGGCGAGCTCTGCTACAGGAACAAGAACATATAGCATATCAAAATGTTCGCCTCAGAGAGCACATCATTTCATCTCATTGCATCATTTTCATTTGAGTTCATCTTGATGCCCGAAATGCTGTTGGAAGAGTGCTATTTGAGATAATTGCCACATGTGCTGCTCCAAATAGCTATTTGTCATTTTTGCCATGATTATTGTGTGCATGATATGCCCCTGAGCTCTTCATGAGTTTTTTTATATGCTTGGCCATCTTTCCAGAGGTGTCAACAATGTATTTTTGTGATATGTGTGGTGACTAGCACAAGCTTGCAAAGTGGTGCATTCATTAATGCTGATTTCAGGGACTTAGCAATTCCACTAAGTCCTTGATCTGTTTTTATCAATATGCCATATGTTCTTGTTGTTTCCTAGTGATCCGTGCCTCTTTTGAGGATGATCAGTAAGGATGTTTTGTTAATCTTGTAGTGCTCTATCCATCCATGTCTTTGTTTGCAATTATGGAGCACCCTAGCTTGAGTCAATCGAGCTCTACTTTTGCTATTTCGTGAATCTGGGCAGATTGTCTACTTGTTAGCGATTTTGCCGAGGATGTTGTAGTTGATCCGTGCATGCTATGTTGTTGTTCTTGCCATGTCTAGCTTGTATAATGTGTATTCTTGATGGGTGTATGCTTAGATTGTCATGCCTTGCTCTGTAGTGAGTGCATCGAGCTCGTAAACATGCCTACTTGATATCTGATTTGCATGCTCCAGTTTTTCACTAAGTCTGTGATCTGTTTATGTTTTTGCCATGTTCACATGCTTGCAATTGTATTTTCTGATCCCTTTTGGCTCAAGGTCACTAAGGGACTTTTGTTAAGCTCTTTGAGTAGCTCCATGCCATGCTTTACTTTGCCATGTTAAGTTCCTGTAGCATATAGTTTTCTTGCTCCAAAGTGTGCTACCTGATCTGAAATTCCAGACAAGTGTTAATTTCACTAAGTCTGAAATCTGTTTACCAATTGCACTTTTGCCATGCTTGTTTGAACCTGTTAATGGATGAATTGGCCGTAGCTCAGTGTTCATCTTTTGTTAAGCATTCATGAATGGATCCCTGCCATGTATTTTGTTGCCATGTTTGGGTGCTGTAGCATGTTTGACTTGTTGCATTTAGATGGCTACTTGCTGTATATCGCAGACCGGTGCCATATTTGCATTGCTTGGCATTTCCAAACCGTGTCTCCGATTCCGGTGTTCTTTATATCGATTTCAACCGAAATCACCTCACCTTTCCAGTGGCACACTTGGATTTCCATGTTGAGGCCAGGTTCATTCATTCCTTGTCAAATCTTGCATATGCATCACATATCGCATCCCGCATAGCATACCATGTTTGCATCATGTTGTTTGAGCTTTGCACGTGGTTGATTGTGTTCCTTTTGCTTGTTTGTCTTGTTTGGGTTGAGCCGGGAGACGAGTTCGCTAACGAGGAGCCCGTTGAGTTTGCTTTCGAGGATCCAGTCAACTCTGACAACTTTGCAGGCAAGATGATCATACCCTCGAAATCACTTCTATCTTTGCTTTGCTAGATGCTCGCTCTTTTGCTATGCCTATGCTACGATGCCTACCACTTGCTTAGCATGCCTCCTAAATTGCCATGTCAAACCTCTAACCCACCATGTCCTAGCAAACCGTTGATTGGCTATGTTACCGCTTTGCTCAGCCCCTCTTATAGCGTTGCTAGTTGCAGGTGAAGATTGGAGACCGTTCCTTGTTGGAACATTATTTACTTGTTGGGATATCATAATATTATCTTGTTATCTTAATGCATCTATATACATGGTAAAGGGTGGAAGGCTCGGCCTCTCGCCTAGTGTTTTGTTCAAATCTTGCCGCCCTAGTTTCCGTCATATCGGTGTTATGTTCCCGGATTTTGCGTTCCTTACGCGGTTGGGTGATAATGGGAACCCCTTGACAGTTCGCCTTGAATAAACTCTTTCCAGCAATGCCCAACCTTGGTTTTACCATTTGCCACCTAGCCTCTTTTTCCCTTGGGTTTCCGGAGCCCAAGGGTCATCTTATTTAAACCCCCCCGGGCCAGTGCTCCTCTGAGTGTTGGTCCACCTCGTCAGCCGCCGGTGGCCACCAGGGGCAACTCTGGGCTGGCCTACCGGAAGTTTAGACAATCTGAGTGTGCCCTGAGAACGAGATATGTGCAGCTCCTATCGGGATTTGTCGGCACATTCGGGCGGTGTTGCTGGATTTGTTTTAACTTGTCGAAGTGTCTTGTAGAACCGGGATACCGAGTCTGATCGGAATGTCTCGGGAGAAGGTATATCCTTCGTTGACCGTGAGAGCTTGTCATGGGCTAAGTTGGGACTCCCCTGCAGGGATTTGAACTTTCGAAAGCCGTGCCCGCGGTTATGGGCAGATGGGAATTTGTTAATGTCCGGTTGTAGATAACTTGAACCTTAACTTAATTAAAATGAATCAACTGTGTGAGTTACCGTGATGGTCTCTTCTCGGCGGAGTCCGGGAAGTGAACACGGTGTTGGAGTAATGCTTGCCGCAGGTTGTTCTCTAGTTATTCGTTCGTGCTTTGCCTTCTCTTCTCGCTCTCTTTTGCGAACAGGTTAGCCACCATATATGCTAGTCGCTTGCTGCAGCTCCACATATTACCTTGCCTTACCTATAAGCTTAAATAGTCTTGATCGCGAGGGTGCGAGATTGCTGAGTCCCTGTGGCTCACAGATTACTTCCAAACCAGATGCAGGGCCTGATGACTCCGTTCCAGATGACGCGCTTGAGCTCAAGTGGGAGTTCGACGAGGACTCACGCCGTTACTATGTGTCTTTCCCTGATGATCAGTAGTGGTGCCCAGTTGGGGCGATCGGGACCGTGTCGCATGTTGGGTTGATCTTTTATTTTGGCACCGTAGTCGGGCCATGAGTGATTGGATGATGTAATGCTATTTATGTACTTTGTTTGACGTGGCGAGTGTAAGCCAACTATGTACCTTCCCCTTTTATTATCTATATTACATGGGATGTTGTGAAGATTGCCTTACTTGCGACATTGCTTTCAATGCGGTTATGCCTCTAAGTCGTGCTTCGACACGTAGGAGATATAGCCGCATCGAGGGCGTTACAAGTTGGTAATCAGAGCCTTCCCCGACCTTAGGAGCCCCCACTGCTTGATCGTTTTTAGCAGCCGTTGTTGAGTCTAGAAAAATGTTTTGAGTCATTTAGGAATTATATATCGGAGAGTTTAGGAATTCTTTTTACTCCCCAGTCTCCTCATCGCTCTGGTAAGGCATCCTGACGTAGAGTTTTGACTCTTCTCTTCTCAAATTTCACTAAAAAATTTAGGATCACGCGGGTATCTTGGAATCGTTCCGATGGATTTGTGACGAGAACATTGTTCTTGGTGCCTCCTGTCATTTAGGGGTTGTGGCAGTGTCCCGGGGAGTTGAGCTCCGAGGTGTTGTCGTCACAATTTTATCGTTGCAGTTCTGGAATACCTGAGTTTAGTACGCCGACATAGAAAATCTCATTTATGCAATTGTTGGTGAGATAACCTCGACGCCACCCAGTACTGGGGCGGGAGTTCGGTAGTATTGCCATAACTTGTATAACGGATGCTTTTCGAAGGTTGAGGTAGATGGTTTCCGAAGTTTTTCTCGGTTATGTGCTGAAGGATGGATACAGCTGGATGTAGGATTTGCTAGATTTGGGTGAGATATTATGCTTCCCGTGTATTCCCAACACCTGATTGCATAACCGGAAAGGTTCGGGAGTTTCATAGGTTGGAATTCTTGTAGCTCTAGCTCTTCTTCCATGGATATTTGGTTTGAGATTGGGATTTCTTACCGAGTATTCGTTCTTGTTCCATACCTTGTTGATTTATTCCTCTACCTAAATTCTAAGTGGCTTCTCAATTTGTGAATATGTGACCATTTCGAGTGGAATGCATTTATTCATTTTGTTCGGATGTGAAGACTATATGTTGCAATTTCAACCCGCTTGATTCAGCTTCAATTTTATCTGTCAATGTGCTAACGGATGTCACCCTCTTTAGGATGGCTCCCGCTAAGAGCAGCAATCAGAATCAGAATCAGATCCGCCACCACCTCCCCCTCCTCCGGAGGCATGGCAAGCTGTGATGGCCGCTACCAATGCAAACACGCAGTTGATCATGCAAATTCTTCAAGAGCGCAACCAAGCGAACCAAGGCAACCAAGGCAACAATCAGAATCACTTTGCTACACTCAACCAGTTCCTTGCTAACGGGCCAAAGACTTTCAACAATTGTGTTGAGGCAACTGATGCTGACGATTGGCTTCGTGGACCTGTGCAAGCATTTCGAGTGCAGTAACGTCAGGCCTGAGGACTTTGTCAAGTTCGCTTCCTTCCAACTCAAAGACCAAGCTGCAGAATGGTTCCAGCAGTACAAGGATTCCAGAGGAGGCCGTGTGATTACCTGGGATGAATTCCGTCAAGACTTCAAAGCTCATCATATTCCTCAGAGCATGGTTGAAAGCAAGCGTGAGGAATTCCGCAACTTGAAGCAAGGCTATTTGTCTGTCTATGACTAGAACAAGTTGTTTCAGAAGCTCGCCCACTTTGCTAAGCAGGACGTCCCTGACGAGAAGAGCATGATATACCAGTTCAGGGGTGGTCTCAGAGAATAAATTCAGCTAGCTCTTGTTCTCTTTGAACCCTTGAGGTACGATGAGTTCTACAACATGGCATTGAAGCAAGAGGCTGCTCAACTGAAGTGTGATGCTTCCAAGAAGCGAGTCAGAGATGCTACTCCTTCTTCCTCTACTCAAGTGGCCAAGCAGCAGAAGTATTGGCTTCCTCCTCCTCTGACGTCAGCCGTTTTAGAAGAGAAAAGGTGGCAGTGGATCTTCCCACCCACCCAACCCTGGCTTTCAGAACAAGATTTTGTCTCAAGCTCCAAGATCGAGTGCTCCGTATCACCGTCTGGTTTCAGAGGTCACATGCAACAAGTGCCAACAGAAGGGTCACTATGCCAACAAATGCTTCAACCAGAGGCGTCTCCCTCCTCCTCCTCCTCCTGTGAGATCGGCAAGTACAACTGTGGTCAAGCATAACCCCAAGTACGCCAAGGTCAACATGGTGAATGCAGCTCAGGCAGAGGACTCTTCAGATGTCATCATGGGTAACCTTCCTGTTAACGATGTTTCTGCAAAAGTACTTTTTGACACTGCTGCATCGCATTGTTTCATCTCGAGACCTTTTGCATCTAAGCATGGGTGGTATGCTCAAGTTATGCATAAACCGTTAGCAGTTGTCTCTCCGGGTAGATGTTTGCTTGCTAACTACGAGATTCCGGATATTTCTATCTCGATGGGTGATTTCAAGTTTCCGGCTTCTCCAATGGTCCTTGGTAACTCGGATATTGATCTTATTCTCGGGATGGATTGGCTTTCTAAGCACAAGGCGCATCTTGATTGTGCAGCCAGGCAGATTCAATTGACTCATTCGTCTGAGGATGTAATTGTCTTTGTTGCTCGGGATAATACAATCCGTCTGTTTTCTCTCAATGAGAAGGGTGAACTGGATGCCATCTCGCAAATTCTAGTCGTTTGCGAATATCAAGACGTCTTTCCAGAAGAGCTTCCAGGAATGCCTCCGCACCGGCCAGCTGAATTTGTCATCGATCTTGAGCCTGGCACAGAACCGGTTTGCAAGCGTCCTTACAAGCTCGGACCTGAAGACTTGAAGGAGCTGAAAGCAACTCGATATTCAAGAGAGAATGGGTCTCATCCGGCCTAGTTCTTCTCCGTGGGGTTGTGGAGTTCTTTTTGTGAAGAAGAAGGATGGAACGGACCGACTTTGTGTTGACTACCGTCCATTGAACAAGAAGACTATCAAGAACAAGTACCCACTTCCCAACATCAACGAGCTGTTCGAACAACTCAAAGGTGCCCAAGTATTCTCCAAGCTTGATCTCCGTATGGGTTATCACCAGATTCGAATCCGTGAGCAAGATATTCCCAAGACGGCTTTCAGGACAAGCTATGGTTCATATGAATACACTGTCATGTCTTTTGGCCTCGTCAACGCTCCTCCGACTTTCTCTCGCATGATGAACTTCATCTTCAACGCCTACACCAATGACTTCGTTTTGGTCTATCTCGACGACATTCTGGTCTTTTCGAAGAACAAGGAAGATCATGCCAAGCACTTGCGTTTGGTGCTCGATAAGCTCAGGGAACACCAGTTCTACGCCAAGTTCTCAAAGTGCGAATTTTGGCTCGATGAGGTTCTTTATCTTGGGCATATCATCTCTGCCAAGGGCATTGCGGTGAATCCTGAGAAGGTGTCTGCAATTGTGAATTGGGAACCACCTCAGAACGTGAAGCAACTCCGTAGCTTCCTCGGTCTCGCAAGCTACTGTCGAAGGTTCGTTGAGAACTTTTCAAAGATCGCGAAGCCTCTCTCAAATCTTCTCCAGAAGCACGTCAAGTACGTTTGGTCTCCGGAATGTGACATTGCTTTCAACACTTTGAAAGAGAAATTGGTCACTGCTCCAGTTCTGACTCCTCCTGATGAATCCAAACCGTTCGAGGTCTTCTGCGATGCCTCTCTCCAAGGTCTTGGTGCAGTGTTGATGCAAGAGAAGAAAGTTGTGGCTTATACCTCTCGCCAGTTGAAGCCCAACGAGAAGAACTACCCCACTCATGACCTCGAGTTGGCGGCAGTTGTGCATGCTCTTTTGACTTGGAGACATCTCTTATTGGGAAGAAAAGTGGACATCTTCACTGACCACAAGAGTCTCAAGTACATCTTCACTCAGCCTAATCTCAACCTCAGGCAGACTCGATGGGTCGAAATGATTCAAGAGTATAATCCGAGTATCGAGTATACTCCAGGCAAGGCCAATGTGATTGCTGACGCATTGAGCAGGAAGGCTTATTGCAACAGTCTGATTCTCAAGCCTTATCAACCCGAGCTTTGTGAAGCTTTCCGCAAACTCAATCTGCAAGTTGTTCCTCAAGGTTTCCTCGCCAACCTTCAAGTCTCTCCTACCTTGGAAGACCAGATTCGCCAAGCCCAGCTTCTTGATGCTATGGTGAAAAAGGTGAAGATTGGGATTGCCAAGAGTCAACCCAAGTACAAGTGCTACCGCCTTGATGACAAGGATACTCTCTTCTTCGAGGATCGTATTGTTGTGCCCAAAGGTGATCTTCGTAAGGTTATCATGAACGAGGCTCACAATTCACTCCTCTCCATCCACCCTGGGAGCACGAAGATGTATCAGGACCTCAAGCAGGCTTATTGGTGGACTCGAATGAAGCGCGAGATTGCTCAATTCGTGAATGAGTGTGATGTCTGCAGAAGAGTGAAGGCAGAACACCAAAGGCCAGCTGGTCTCCTCCAACCTCTTGCCATTCCAGAATGGAAGTTTGACCACATTGAGATGGACTTCGTGACTGGGTTTCCAAAGTCCAAGCGTGGCAATGATGCTATATTCGTTGTCATCGACAAACTCACTAAAGTGGCTCACTTTCTGCCTATCAAAGAGTCTATCACTGCAGCTCAATTGGCGGAGCTGTATACCTCTCGAATTGTCTCGCTGCACGGCATTCCTCGGTTGATCTCTTCAGACCGTGGCAGCATCTTTACCTCCAAGTTTTGGGATTCTTTTCAGAAGGCCATGGGCACCAACATCCGCTTCAGCACAGCTTTCCATCCTCAAACTAGCGGTCAAGTCGAGCGTGCCAATCAGATTCTTGAAGATATGCTTAGGGCTTGTGTGATCTCCTTCGGCATGAAGTGGGAAGATTGTCTTCCATATGCTGAATTCTCCTACAACAACAGTTTTCAAGCAAGTTCGGGCAAGGCCCCATTCGAAATTCTGTATGGCAGGAAGTGTCGTACCCCTCTCAACTGGTCTGAAACCGGTGAACGTCAACTTCTGGGAAATGACTTAATCACAGAGGCAGAGGAGATGTGTAAAGTCATTCGAGATAACCTCAAAGCAGCGCAATCGCGCCAGAAGAGCTACTATGATAGTAAGCACCGTGATTTGGCTTTCGAGATCGGAGATCATGTTTACCTCTGTGTCTCTCCAATGAAAGGTACTCGTCGCTTCGGTATCAAAGGGAAGCTTGCCCCTAGATACGTGGGACCTTTCAAGATCGTCAGCAAGAGAGGCGATCTCGCCTATCAACTCGAGCTTCCTTCAAACTTTGCAAATGTGCATGACGTGTTCCATGTCTCTCAGGTCCGCAAGTGCTTCAAGACTCCTGACCGCACCGTCAACTTCGAAGATATTGATCTCCAAGATCTCTCTTATCCTGAGCACCCTGTTGCTATTCTTGAAGAGACTAAACGCAAGACTCGCAATAAGTCAATCAAATTCCTCAAAGTCAAGTGGTCACACCATTCCGACCGTGAAGCCACCTGGGAACGCGAGGATCACCTCTGTTCTGAGTACCCGGCGTTCTTCCAGTCCTAGATATCGGGACGAGATCCTTTCGTAGTGGTGGAGTGTTGTAACACCTCAGATATGATTTACCCAATATGTAATCCAACTCTTGCCGTTTTCGGCGTTAAGTTATTTTACTTTCTTGGGGTCGGGTTTTTGTCTCCGTGTGTTGTTGTTGTTGCCATGCATCTCATATCATGTCATCATGTGCATTGCATTTGCATACGTATTCGTCTCATGCATCCGAGCATTTTCCCCGTTGTCCGTTTTGCATTCCAGCGTTCCATTCTCCTCCGGTGGTCATTTCTACCTTCCTTTCGTGTGTGGGGGGTTAAACATTTTCGTATTGGACCTAGACTTGCCAAGCGGCCTTGGTTTACTACCGGTAGACCGCCTGTCAAGTTTCGTACCATTCGGACTTCGTTTGATGCTCCAACGGTTAACCGAGGGACCGAAAAGGCCTCGTGTGTGTTGCAGCCCAACACCCCTCCATTTTGGCCCAAAACCCACCAAAACCCTCTCCATCTCCTAGAGCGTTCGATCACGATCGCGTGGCCGAAAACCGCACCTCATTTGGACACTCCTAGCTCCCTCTATGCCTATAAATACCTCCCCCATTCGAAATCACGGGTGAAACCCTAGTCGCCTCCCACCTCTCGCCGCCGGACGCGTCCGCTTGGGCCGGACACGTCCGACCCAGCCGCCGCCGCTACGTGTCCGCCTCCTATTCGCTGCGCCGCCACGCCTACTTCCCCGCTGCCAGGCCCGCTGGCCCGGAGCAGGCCCGCCCGCGCCGCACCCGGGCCAGATCGAGCTCCTGCCGCCCGCCGCCGTCCTCCTCGGGTCCGGCCACATCGCCGGCCGCCACCACCGGACCTCGCCCGCCGCCTCAAGGCCTTGCCGGCGCCCGCGCTAGGGAGAGGAGCTCCCGGCTTCGGCGACCGCGCCCGGCCGCGCCATCTCCGGCGTCCCCTCTCACCAGATCCGCCGGTCCCCTCGACGTCCCCTACTTCCCTCCGGCAAGCTCTGCTACAGGAACTCCGGCGAGCTGCTTCGGGAACCATGCCGGAGATCCAGATCCAGATCGGGAAACACTAGGGTTGACCTTTTTTTTCCTAAATCTGCAGATTATTTAGCTATGTTCATCGCATTGTAACTTTGCATCCATAGATCCGTTTTGGGCATATAGCATATCAAAATGTTCGACTCAGAGAGCACATCATTTCATCTCATTGCATCATTTTCATTTGAGTTCATCTTGATGCCCGAAATGCTATTGGAAGAGTGCTATTTGAGATAATTGCCAGATCTGCTGCTCCAAATAGCTATTTGTCATTTTTGCCATGATTATTGTGTGCATGATATGCCCCTGAGCTCTTCATGAGTTTTTTTATATGCTTGGCCATCTTTTCAGAGGTGTCAACCATGTATTTTTGTGATATGTGTGGTGACTAGCACAAGCTTGCAAACTGGTGTATTCGTTAATGCTGATTTCAGGGACTTAGCAATTCCACTAAGTCCTTGATCTGTTTTATCAATATGCCATATGTTCTTGTTGTTTCCTAGTGATCCGTGCCTCTTTTGAGGATGATCAGTAAGGATGTTTTGTTAATCTTGTAGTTCTCTATCCATCCATGTCTTTGTTTGCAATTATGGAGCACCCTAGCTTGAGTCAACCGAGCTCTACTTTTGCTATTTCATGATCTGGGCAGATTGTCTACTTGTTAGCGATTTTGCCGAGGATGTTGTAGTTGATCCGTGCATGCTATGTTGTTGTTATTGCCATGTCTAGCTTGTATAATGTGTATTCTTGATGGGTGTATGCTTAGATTGTCATGCCTTGCTCTGTGGGAGTGCATCGAGCTTGTAAACATGCCTACTTGATATCTGATTTGCATGCTCCAGTTATTCACTAAGTCTGTGATCTGTTTATGTTTTTGCCATGTTCACATGCTTGCAAATGTATTTTCTGATCCCTTTTGGCTCAAGGTCACTAAGGGACTTTTGTTAAGCTCTTTGAGTAGCTCCATGCCATGCTTTACTTTGCCATGTTAAGTTCATGTAGCATCTAGTTTTCATGCTCCAAAGTGTGCTACCTGATCTGAAATTCCAGACAAGTGTTAATTTCACTAAGTCTGAAATCTGTTTACCAATTGCATTTTTGCCATGCTTGTTTGAGCCTGTTAATGGATGAATTGGCCGTAGCTCGGTGTTCATCTTTTGTTAAGCATTATGAATGGATCACTGCCATGTATTTTGTTGCCATGTTTGGGTGCTGTAGCATGTTTGACTTGTTGCATTTCGATGGCTACTTGCTGTATATCGCAGACCGGTGCCATATTTGAATTGCTTGCCATTTCCAAACCGTGTCTCCGATTTCGGTGTTCTTTATATCGATTTGAACCGAAATCACCTCACCTTTCTAGTGGCACACTTGGATTTCCTAGTTGAGGCCAGGTTAATTCATCTCTTGTCAAATCTTGCATATGCATCACATATCGCATCCCGCATAGCATATCATGTTTGCATCATGTTGTTTGAGCTTTGCACGTGGTTGATTGTGTTCCGTTTGCTTGTTTGTCTTGTTTGGGTAGAGCCGGGAGACGAGTTCACTAACGAGGAGCCCGTTGAGTTTGCTTTCGAGGATCCAGTCAACTCTGACAACTTTGCAGGCAAGATGATCATACCCTCGAAATCACTTCTATCTTTGCTTTGCTAGATGCTCGCTCTTTTGCTATGCCTATGCTACGATGCCTACCACTTGCTTATCCTGCCTCCCAAATTGCCATGTCAAACCTCTAACCCACCATGTCCTAGTAAACCGTTGATTGGCTATGTTACTGCTTTGCTCAGCCCCTCTTATAGCGTTGCTAGTTGCAGGTGAAGATTGGAGACCGTTCCTTGTTGGAACATTATTTACTTGTTGGGATATCATAATATTATCTTGTTATCTTAATGCATCTATATACTTGGTAAAGGGTGGAAGGCTTGGCCTCTCGCCTAGTGTTTTGTTCACCTCTTGCCGCCCTAGTTTCCGTCATATCGGTGTTATGTTCCTGGATTTTGCGTTCCTTACGCGGTTGGGTGATAATGGGAACCCCTTGACAGTTCGCCTTGAATAAAGCTTTTCCAGCAATGCCCAACCTTGGTTTTACCATTTTCCACCTAGCCTCTTTTTCCCTTGGGTTTCTGGAGCCCAAGGGTCATCTTATTTAAACCCCCCCGGGCCAGTGCTCCTCTGAGTGTTGGTCCACCTCGTCAGCCGCTGGTGGCCACCAGGGGCAACTCTGGGCTGGCCTACCGGAAGTTTAGACAATCTGAGTGTGCCCTGAGAACGAGATATGTGCAGCTCCTATCGGGATTTTCAGCACATTCGGGCGGTGTTGCTGGATTTGTTTTAACTTGTCGAAGTATCTTGTAGAACTGGGATACCGAGTCTGATCGGAATGTCTCGGGAGAAGGTATATCCTTCGTTGACCGTGAGAGATTGTCATGGGCTAAGTTGGGACACCCCTGCAGGGATTTGAACTTTCGAAAGCCGTGCCCGCGATTATGGGCAGATGGGGATCTGTTAATGTCCGGTTGTAGATAACTTGAACCTTAACTTAAATAAAATGAATCAACTGTGTGAGTTACCGTGATGGTCTCTTCTCGGCGGAGTCCGGGAAGTGAACACGTTGTTGGAGTAATGCTTGCCGTAGGTTGTTCTCTAGTTATTCGTTCGCGCTTTGCCTTCTCTTCTCGCTCTCCTTTTGCGAACAGGTTAGCCACCATATATGCTAGACACTTGCTGCAGCTCCACATATTACCTTGCCTTACTTATAAGCTTAAATAGTCTTGATCGCGAGCGTGCGAGATTGCTGAGTCCCCGTGGCTCACAGTTTACTTCCAAACTAGATGCATGGCCAGAAGACTCCGTTCCAGATGATGCGCTTGAGCTCAAGTGGGAGTTCGACGAAGACTCATGCCGTTACTTTGTGTCTTTCCCTGATGATCAGTAGTGGTGCCCAGTTGGGGCGATCGGGACCGTCTCGCATGTTGGGTTGATCTTTTATTTTGGCACCGTAGTCGGGCCATGAGTGATTGGATGATGTAATGCTATTTATGTACTTTGTTTGACGTGGCGAGTGTAAGCCAACTATGTTCCTTCCACCTTTATTATCTATATTACATGGGATGTTGTGAAGATTGCCTTACTTGCGACATTGCTTTCAATGCGGTTATGCCTCTAAGTCGTGCTTCGACACGTAGGAGATATAGCCGCATCGAGGACGTTACACTGAGGGCCAACAACCACAACTATCCACTGGAAGCAGCTTTATCATGGCGACTCGACATCTCGTCAATGAAAAGGAATAGCCCTCCGGTGCCTTGGTAGATCATGAGTAGAACAGTGTCTCCAATTTTCCAATATGGATGCATTGCCACGAGAAGAGAGAACTTGTTAATTTGAATGGTTCCATTTCTGCGGGAAATGCAGTACCTTGCAATCACTTTGGCGTTATTAGCAGGCCCAAGTGTAATTCGACCACGCCGGGAAATTGATCTAGGAACTGCTACAGGGGGCAATTTCTGTTGACATGTAGAATAAAAAACAATTGTAACAAATCTAAAAAACAATTGTAACATATCGTTGAAGATATATATAGTTTATGAGCATCAACATTAAAATAAGACTTTTTACCAGCGTTTTGGGCACACAATTGGTCTTCTTTAGTGTGTGCACCATAGGTCTAATTAATCCCATCCAAAATCCAGCGTTCATACACTGTGCTATCTCTGTCAGATTAGCAACAAATTTTATGACATGCTTCAAGTCCTTCAAGTGAAATATGGTACGCTTACTAACATACAAATCATTCACTATGCATCCAACATATCCTTCTTAAAAGGTGAAAAGGTATTATTCATTCCAAACAATGCAGAAGAAGATATAGTGCGCATAAATTGGTAAATAGAATTTGTTACTGCCTAGGAGCGGAGTCAGAATATGATATCACAATTGGTTGCTTAAATAGTGATCAATTGGTTGCTTAAATAGTAGTATGACAGCAAGGAGAAAGTTGAAATGACACTAACCTTGATTAGACTTTGACCGGCTGATGACGTTGGCGAAGTAAACATCCATGTTAATTAGACCAGACTATGGTGCACGCACTAGAATTTTATTGCCAGCTTTCAGTTCATAACACTTACTCATTCCTCTCCAAAGGTCCGCATTAAAATAGGAGTGACCATGTTTATCAAGTTTCATGCTAACCGTCATTGTAAATCCATGCTACGTTGTCAATATGACATCCTGGGAGTCGTTAGCAAAGTAAAGCCCAAGATTTCCTTCTACTCATGTTCTTGCAAAGCAAGGGATGTACCGCTTGAAATGAAAATTAAGATCATAAATTAGATATATTGAAATAACAGAGCAAGATGCAAATATGGGAGTAATTGATAGAACAGATCCATATATATATATATAAATGAAAGCAAAGTACAAAAATATAGAATTAAAAATAGATAATGTAACAAAGATTTGATGCAAATATATAGATAATGTAGCAACAGACGGTATATGTTCACCAATTTAGGCCATGCCGACCGTGGTAGGTTGAGATTGAACATATCGAGCGCTCCCCGAAGTCATCCGGAATGGTGCGATAGAACTTCGTTACCGACTGGCCACGACCACAGTTGCCCGATTTGTGCTCGCACTTTGGACACATGAATGAACACCCACGAATTAGCTAGAACAAAAATGATTCCACGGTGATTTCTGCCGGTTGATTAACACCGATGGACGGACTGCGATAAGAGATGAGTGAATATTTCGCTAATTAAGTTGGTTCCCTTCTCCATGAGAAAAATCCCCGGCTCAATCCCGCAGAAAACCCCAGTCGACCAGAGTTTAGAATGTCGGTGCAGATAGGCGGCAGAAAGTGGTGAAGGTGAAATCTGGTGCCGTTTGGAGCGCGACGTACGCCCGCCGCCAACAGTCGTCGAGCTTAGGGTGCAGAGTTGCGGAGGAGTCCGCGGCGAGTGAGTGCGGATGAAGTGGGCAAGGGCTTTATTTTCCTTTTGCATGTGTGAGTGAACACACATGGTTCGCAGAGGCAACAGAGATGAATCGTGTGCGATAGTAAATCACCGAGATTGAATGGGAATCCAAATTTCCTTTGTCCTTCATCCATGAGTTTTTTTCTATGATGTACACAAACCCTGCTAATCACCATGTTCTTGACACTTTTCTGGGTTCATTTACAATATTTAGGGGATTGTGTGCATTTTATAGGCATTAATGCACATAATTCAAATTCAAACAATTGGTGCATGAAAGGGTGCACAAGAACGGTTTGGAAAAACCATACTCGTGGTATTTAGTAATTTATCAAGCCTTTTACAAGGAATGGGAAGAGATTTCAATGGAATGTCTGGCAGTCAACCACAAACGCGTCACTGGGTTATCAACTATAGAACAATGAAATATGTGCTTGAAAAATATGACTGCTGGCACGGTGCCATGGTATGGCCCCACCATGTCCTGGTTAAAACCTGAGAAGGTTTGATTTATGTCGTCATGCACGCCCTTCATAAATTGAACCATCACCGACGAAGTTCAATACTTTCGAGAGGGAAATCACCAAGATTGAAGGGGAATCCAAATTTCCGTCCTAGTTTGTCATTTAGTTTTTTCCAACGATCAACATACCGCCTCAAATGCAACATGTTCAAATTTGACATTTTTTTGAACTCATTTACCATATTTAGGGGATTATGTGCATTTTCTAGGCATTAATTATGCACATAATTCAAACTCGAACAATCAGTGCATGAAAAGGTGCACAAGAACGGTCTGGAAAACCATGCTCGTGCTATTTAGTACATTCTCATACCTTTTACAAGGAATGGGCAGATATTTCAAGGAAATGTGTGGCAATAGTCAACCATAAACGTGTCGTTTACTGGGTTAACAACTATACAAAAATGAAATACATGCTTGGAAAAACATGACGCCTGGTGTGGTGCCATGGTATGACCTCATCATGCCCTGGTAAAACTGTCGTCATGCACGCCTTTCATAAAATGAACCATCACCGAGGAAGTTTCATGGTTTCGAGGGGTAAATCACCAAGATTTAAGGGGGATCTAAATTTCCTTTGTCCTTTGTCCACGAGTTTTTTTCTATGATGAACATACAACCTGCAAATCACCATGTTCAAATTTGGCACTTTTCCGGGTTCATTTGCCATATTTAGGGGATTATATGCATTTCCTAGGCATTAATGCACATAATTCAAGTTCAAACAATCGGTGCATGAAAGGGTCTGAAAGAACGGCCTGGAAAACCATGCATGCTCGTGCCATTTAGTAAATTTGCATCCTTTTACAAGGTATAATGGATAGATATTTCGATGAAATGTGTGGCAATAGTCAACCACAAATGTTTGTTTGTTGGGTTTTCAACTATAGAAAAAATGAAATAAATGCTTAAAAAACATGACGCCTGGCATGGTGCCATGGTATGACCTCACCATGCCCTGGTAAAAATTTGAGAAGGTTTGGCTTATGTCATCATGCACGCCCTTCATAAATCGAACCATCACTGAGGAAGTTCCATGCTTTCGAGAGGGAAATCCCCAAGATTGAAGGGGAATACAAATTTCCGTCCTAGTTTATCATTCAGTTTTTTTCCAGTGATCAACATACCGCCTCAAATGCAACGTGTTCAAATTTGACATTTTCCTGGGCTCATTTACCATATTTAGGGGATTATGTGCATTTTCTAGACATTAATGGAGATAATTCAAATTCGAACAATCGGTGCATAAAAAGGTGCACAAGAATGGTCTGGAAAACCATGCTCGTGTTATTTAGTACATTCTCATGCCTTTTACAAGGAATGGGCAGATGTTTCAAGGAAATGTGTGGCAATAGTCCACCATAAATGCATCGTTTACTTGGTTAACAACTATACAAAAATGAAACACATGGTTGGAAAACATGGGCCTAGTGTGGTGCCATGGTATGGACTCACCATGCCCTGGTAAAAATTGGAGAATGTTTTCCTTATGTCGTGATGCGTGCCTTTCATAAATTGAACCATCACCGAGGAAGTTTCATGGTTTCGAGGGGGAAATCACCAAGATTGAAGGGGGGGGGGTCCAAATTTCCTTTGTCCTTTGTCCACGAGTTTTTTCTATGATGAACATACAACCTGCAAATCACTGTGTTCAAATTTGGCACTTTTCCGGGTTCATTTGCCATATTTAGGGGATAATGTGCATTTCCTAGGCATTAATGCGCATAATTCAAGTTCAAACAATTGATGGATGAAAGGGTCCACAAGAACGGCCTAGAAAACCATGCTCATGTCATTTAGTAAATTCTCATGCCTTTTACAAGGAGGGGACAGATATTTCGATGAAATGTGTGCCAATAGTCAACCACAAATGTTTGTTTGTTGGGTTTTTAACTATAAAAAATGGAATAAATGCTTAAAAGACATGACTCTTGGCATGGTGCCATGGTATGACCTCACCATGCCCTGGTAAAAATTTGAGAAGGTTTGGCTTATGTCGTCATGCACGCCCTTCATAAATCAAACCATCACCGAGGAAGTTCCATGCTTTCGAGAGGGAAATCCCCAAGATTGAAGGGGGATCCAATTTTTCTTCATTCTTTGCCCTGGAGTTTTCTTCTACGACGAACATACACCCTGGAAATCATCGTGTTCAAATTTGGCATTTTTCCGGGCTCATTTAACATATTTAGGGGATTATGTGCATTTTCTAGGCATTTAGCGCATATAAATCCAATCCAGCTACAGGTGCACGGGTGTGATGTGAGGGACGTGGATTGCCTTCGATCACGACGCATCCTACGGTGCACATGCGCGATCCGCGTGGCTGGGGTTCCGGCCAATCATAACGCAACACACAATAGGCTCAGCGCACACTATTTTCGGAAGCGATGGAGATGAACCGTGTGTGATAATGAACAAGCAAAATTGTAAGGGAAGCCAAATTTCTGTTGTTGTTTGTCATTGAGCTCTTGAATACCACCGCACTGTACGGCTACCCGGCCCCTCCGTCCCAGAGATCTCTCCAGGCGTCGTCCATGGCACCACGACGCACAGTAACTGATAAGGAAGCGATGGCATCCCGCCGCGCCGCGTTCCCCGCCGCCCGCGACCGCACACATGGTAATGAAGCGATGGCATCTCGCTGTGCCGAGTTCATCATCGCCGTCGGCCAGACAGTTACATGGGCGGACTTTGAGGCTGCCATGGCCGAATGGGTGGTGGATCTAGAGGCGACCAAAGTCGCACAGAAGGAACGGAAAATGCAGAAAGCAGTCAAGAAAAGAGAGTCCCGCCACCGCAAGAAAAAAGAGGCCGCACACCGTGGTGAGGAGAGCTTGGTGGAGATCGAAGCACGGTGGGCTGCCGCCTACAAGGTCGAGAAGGAGAACGCCGACGTCTGGCCAGCATGCCCTGATGGCAGCATGTGAGAAGTAGTTTATGTTTGTAGTATTAGAGCAAATTACTAGTAGTAATTTAAGTTTTTAGTATTAACGTACAATGTCAGTAAGAGCATCCTTTGAGGGCTTTGGGCTTTGAGCGTTGATTAGCATGTGTGCCCATGTGCATTTTTTGCGTTAATCATTAGAAGATCACAAAACACACGGTTTCTATGTCGTACCTGTCTGCATTTTTTGTGTTAATGACCCATAAGTCAGTTACTTGTGCGATGTTTCCTAAAAACCAGGCGTACCATTGACCACAAAAATCAAGTACACGTGTACATTTTTTTGGAGACGGTATCTGCGAACTTTCTTTTTTCTCACACACGAGTATTTTACGCGCTTCGTCTGCGTTGTGTGTTCCCCCGCCCAAGTTTCAAGTTTCACACCGAAATTTTCATTAGGCGCGCGATTTCAGAATTTATTCCTCCAACCACATCCCCTTGCCCTCAGTATACCCCCCTTGCTCGTGCCTCCCCTACCGACATCTCAAACCGCCGCCGCCGCAACCACAGCTTCAACCACATCTGTGTTATGATCGGATCCAGTCAGGTAACCCACTGATCTCTATCACATCCCCGGCCTGATTGTTTAAATGGCGCCTGCGAAACATCCTCATGCCTCCAAATCCCCCCCCCCCGCCAGGAGCCGATGGCGGTCCATGGTGCGATGGTCATTGTGCGTGTTGACCCGGAGGAACACCTTGCCTGCGCCGCCGCCGCCGACATGGTGCAGGCTCTGGCCTAGATGAAGTCCCCCAGCAACTACCCCCCAGGACTTAACAGGTAAGATATGACCAGCTAAATCTTACCAATACCACTTGCAACGGCTATGATTTGTACGGTTGATGTATTAAGCATGTTCGTGCCTTGTTTATTTCAGTACTGCACATTGTGTGTTGTTCAAATATTACCGTGTCCAGCTCAATTTCACCAATACCAGCAACAAACTTACAATACATGACTCAGGATATCACTAGAGATGCTTCCCAGTTGCTATTTTTAGTGGATGCTAACCCTGTTGTACTTAACATGTCTATCCATGTATTTACGCAGGGTCATAACGGGCGATGCTTTTGTTTGCCGTCGAGGTGAGCTAGATCCCATGTCTTACAGTATTTCACATAATTTGTGCAATAGTAGTTTAACTTCTACCATTTACTGGTTACCTGTAGGTACACATGTCAGTGGCACTGATCCACGCTTCGACCCGGAGGAACAGCTTGCCTCCGCCGTAGCTGACTTTAGGCGAGCTCTAGCCAAGATGAAGTGCCCGAGCAACTACCTCTCAGGACTTACCAAGTATGTACTCTCCAGTTCATTCTTACAAATACCAGTTGCAATTAATGGCTATGTTCTGTACGATCGATGTATTAAGCAAGTTCTAGTAAACATGTCTAACACGTTTTTGCTACTTTCCCTACCTTTTAATAGACATGTGGGCCATTCTCTGCTCTGGCAACACCTGCCTTGTGATGTTTAACTATGCCAATTGCATTTTTATCGGTACCGATTTCAATGTCTATTAAGCCTGTTGCAATTAACAGTTGAATCCATTTTTAAATAGTTGTATTTCAATGGCTACAAACTTACAAAACATGACTTAGGATATTGTTAAGCCTGTTGCAATTAACAGTTGTATCCATTTTTTAATCTGTCCATTTGCTACCATGCTACTCTCCACTATGAAGATATATTGGAGATGTTGCCCATTTGCTATTTTTGGTGGATGCTAACAATGGTGTACTTAACATGCTTGTCATGTACTTACGCAGGGTCATAACGGCCGATGTTGTTGTTTGCCGTCGAGGTTAGCTGCATCCCATGTCTTACTGTATTTCACATCATTTGTGCAATTCGGTTTAACTTCTACCATTTACTGGTTGCCTGTAGGTACACATGTCAGTGGCACTGATCCACGCTTCAACCCAGAGGAACAGCTCGCCTCCACCGCCGCTGACTTTGGGCGGGCTCTAGCCAAGATGAAGTGCCCCAGCAACTACCTCTCAGGACTTACCAAGTATGTACCCACCAGTTCAATCTTACCAATACCAGTTGCAATTAATGGATATGTTTTGTACTGTCAATGTATTAAGCATGTTCTAGTAAACATGCTAACACATTTTAGCTATTTTCCCTACCTTTTTATAGACAACTAGGCCATTATCCGCTCTAGCAGCACCTGCCCTGTGATGTTTAACTCTGCCAATTGCATTTTTATCAGTACCGGTTTCAATGGCCATTAAGCATGTTGCAATTAACAGTTGTATCTATTTTTAAAGAGTTGTATTTCAATGGCTCAAACTTACAGAACATGAATTAGGATGTTGTTAAGCCTGTTGCAATTAATAGTTGTATCCATTTTGTAATCCATCCCTTTGCTACCGTGCTACTCTTTCGAAATGAAGATATCACTGCAGATGCTGCTGTTTTATTACCATTTGCTGTTTTTGGTGGATGGTAACCCTGTTGTAGTTAACATTGGCTTTCCATGTACTTACACAGGGCTACAATGGGTGATGATGTTGTTTGCCGTCGAGATTAGCTGCATCCCATGTCTTATACACCCTCTATTCCTATATATAAGTATTTTTAGAGATTCCAATATAGACTACACAAGGAGCAAAACGAGTGGATCTAGATTCTAATCTAAACTATATCTATAATTCTATATACATCCGTATGTAGTTCATATTGAAATCTAAAAAAAATACTTGTACTTAGGAACATAGGTAGTTGTATTTTACATCATTTGTGCAATCTCAGTTTAGCTTCTAACATTTACTGGTTTCTTGTAGGTACATATATGAGCAGTACTGATCCACCCTTCGATCCCTTTTGCATATGGGGCAATGAGATATTCATGAACAAGCGTCAAGTGAGGAAACTAAGAAAGATTGTTAGGCGAAAGAAACGGGTGATTAGAATTAAGCTCTTTATTTACACTTTGTCGAAGACAACAGTGAACTTTAGGATGGTAAGTAATGTGTTGCCTTTTCCCCCTGCCCACAACAAGTTACTCTATTAGACCTCAGTATCTGATATTTTTCTCTTTTCAGTGGTATCTGAAGCTATTTACTGATGATTAACTTGCAAACTACATGACCGGAGTGGAGGCAACTAAGGTTAAAGTATATAATTCATGCTAGCATGATAATGCTCTAGAAGTCTTTCTAAAGGCGGTGAAGGATGGGCGGGCGATCGTCACAAGGGGTTAGACAAAAGTGGTTCGTGCCTATGGCATGCAGGAAGGCACATTATGGGCATTCCGCTTCTTCAACACCGTCGACAGTCAAAATGATTTACACTTTGTCAATTCACCTTTACTGCTTTAAATACTATGGTTCATCATTGTTAATTGTTGCCTAATCCTGTAATTACTGAACATATTTTACTGGCAATTTTATTTATGGATTCGTTGTTGAACCATTGTGCTGAGAATTTGAATTGCACGTTTCATATTTCAAAATTTCCAATTAGAATAATAAACTACAGGCAAAAATAAAAAGAGAACAGACGGTCATGGAACTTTGCAAATGGTTCTGGCAGTAAAAGCGCTTGTGATGGATAGCCCAAGGCCACACAGTTTTCTACATCAAATCACGTGTGATGTAGTTAATGAAAGCAAACAGTTAACCAAGGCAGAGCGTGTGTGATAGTTACACCTTTCACACATGAGCGTATACATAAAACTGTGTGGGATGTACATACGAACGAAAACGTTTTCCCTGGATTGACTGTGTGGGATGTACATAAGAATGGAAACATATTCCTTGGATTGACTATGTGTGATATACGTATGAACATAAATGTTTTTCTAGGATTCACCGTGTGGGATGTAAATACCTACGGAAATGATTTTCTTGGATTACCGTGTGGGGTGTACATACCTACGGAAATGATTGGGTTTTGATGCCTCGCCCGATCGCACACGGCCCCAGCCTGGGTCCTAGGAGGGCATATCCCCGACGAATTCTAGGTCGTGTGGGAAAGACACCCTATCGCACACACTCACTTGGCGACGGTTCCAAATGCCATCGCGAAAAGGGGTTAAAAATCGTTTGTTTAGTACCGACGCATATCAGTGGTACCACTCTGGTGCGAAACCTGCTCTGGTTGACCTACGAGGTTCGATAGTAACTTGATCTGAAGCTTCATGATCATTATCATTAGCTTCCTCTCTAGTTGGTGTAGGTATCACGGGAACGGTTTTCTGTGATGAGCTACTTTCCAATTCGAGAGAAGGTACAATTACCTCATCAAGTTCACTTTCCTCCCACTCACTTCTTTCTAGAGAAACTCCTTCTCTAGAAAGTTTCCATTCTTGGCTACAAATATCTTGCCTTTGGATTTGTGGTAGAAGGTGTACCCAATTGTTTCCTTAGGGTATCCTATGAAGACACACTTCTCTGATTTGGGTTCAAGTTTATCAAGCTGAAGCCTTTTGACATAAGTGTCACAACCCCAAACTTTAAGAAACGACAACTTAAGTTTCTTGCCAAACCATAGTTCATACGGTGTCGTCTCTTAACGGATTTAGACGATGCCCTATTTAACGTGAATGCAGCTGTCTCTAATGAATAACCCCAAAATGATAATGAAAATCGGTAAGAGACATCATAGATCGGAACATATCTAATAAAGTACGGTTATGACGTTTGGACACACCATTACGCTGTGGTGTTCCAGGTGGCATGAGTTGTGAAACTATCCCACATTGTTTTAAATGAAGGGCAAACTCGTAACTCAAATATTTTCCTCCATGATCAGATCATGGAAAGTTTATTTTCTTGTTACGATGATTCTCCACTTCACTCTGAAATTCTTTGAACTTTTCAAATGTTACAGACTTCTGTTTCATTAAGTAAATATACCCATATCTACTTAAATAATCTGTGAAGGTCAGAAAATAAAGATACCCGCCGTGTGCCTCAACACTCATCGGACCGCATACATCGATATGTATTATTTCCAATAACTCATTAGCTCGCTCCATTGTTTCGGAGAACGGAGTTTTAGTCATCTTGCCCACGAGGCATGGTTCACAAGTATCAAATGATTCATAATCAAGTGATTCCAAAAGTCCATCAGCATGGAGTTTCTTCATGCGTTTTACACCAATATGACCTAAACAGCAGTGCCACAAGTATGTTGCACTATCATTATCAACTTTGCATCTTTTGGCATCAATATTATGAATATGTGTGTCACTACGATCAAGATTCAATAAACAATTCACATTGGGTGTATGAACATAGAAGGTTTTATTCATGTAAACAGAACAACAATTATTCTTTGACTTAAATGAATAACCATATTGCCATAAACATGATCCAATCATATTCATGCTCAATGCAAACACCAAATAACATTTATTTAGGTTCAACACTAATGCCGAACATAAAGGGAGCATGCGATGGTGATCTTATCAACCTTGGAATCACTTCCAACACACATCATCACCTTGCCTTTAACTAGGCTTTGTTCATTTTGTAGCTCCTGTTTCGAGTTACTAATATTAGCAACTGAACCGGTATCAAATCCCCAGAGGCTAGTATGAACACTAGTAAAGTACACATCAATAACATGTATATCAAATATACCTTTGTTCACTTTGCCATCCTTCTTATCCACCAAGTATTTGGGGCAATTCCGCTTCCAGTGACCATTTCCTTTGCAGTAGAAGCACTCAGTTTCAGGCTTGGCTCCAGCTTTGGGCTTCTTCATGGGACCGGCAACTTGCTTGCCATTCTTCTTGGAGTTCTATTTCTTTCCCTTGCCCTTTTTCTTTAAACTAGTAGTCTTGTTAACCATCAACACTTGATGCTCTTTCTTGATTTCTACCTTCGCTGATTTCAGCATCGCGAAAGGCTCGAGAATCATTTTTGTCATCCCTTGCATATTATAGTTCATCACAAAGTTCTAGTAGGTTCGTGATAGTGACTAGAGAGCTCTGTCAATCACTATCTTATTTGGAAGATTAACTCACACTTGATTCAAGTGATTGTAGTACCCAGACATTCTGAGCACATGCTCACTAGCTGAGCTGTTCTCCTCCATCCTGTAGGCAAAGTACTTGTTAGAGGTCCCATACCTCTCAACACGGGCATAAGTCTGAAATACCAATTTCAGCTCTTGGAATATCTCATATGCTCCGTGACATTCAAAACATCTTTAAAGTCTCGGTTCTAAGCCGTAAAGTATGGCGCACTAAACTATCAAGTAGTCATCATATCGAGCTTGCAAATGTTCATAACGTCTGCATCTACTCCTGCAATAGGTGTTTCACTTAGCGGTGCATCAAGGACATAATTCTTCTGTGCAGCAATGAGGATAATCCTCATACCATGGACCTAGTCTGCATCATTGCTACTATCATCTTTCAACTTAGTTTTCTCTAGGAACATATCAAAAGTATATAGGAGCTATATCGTGAGCTATTAATCTAGAACATAGATATGCAAAACTATCAAGACTAAGTTCATGATAAATTAAGTTCAATTAATCAAATTACTTAAGAACTCCCACTTAGATAGACATTCCTCAAGTCATCTAAATGATACGTGATCCAAATCAACTAAACCATGTCCGATCATCACGCGAGATGGAGTAGTCATCAATGGTGAACATCTCTATGTTGATCATATCTACTATATGATTCATGTTCGACCTTTCGGTCTCCAGTGTTCCAAGGCCATGTCTGTACATGCCAGGCTCATCAAAGTAACCAGAGTATTCCGCATGTACAAAACTATCTTGCACCCCTTGTATGTGAACATAGAGTCTATCACACTCGATCATCACGTGGTGTCTCAACACGACGAACTGTCGCAATGGTACATACTCGGGGAGAACACTTATACCTTGAATTCGTGAAGGGATCATCTTATAATGCTATCACCGTGTTAAGAAAAATAAGATGCATAAAAGATAAACATCACATGCAAACAAAATATGTGACATGATATGGCCATCATCATATTGTGCTTTTGAACTCCATCTCCAAAGCACCGTCATGATCTCCATTGTCACCGGCTTGACACCTTGATCTCCATCGTAGCGTTGTGGTCGTCTCGCCAACTGTTGCTTCTACAACTATCACTAATGCATTGCGATAAGGTAAAGCAATTATATGGTGTTTGCATTTCATACAATAAAGAGACAACCATAAGGCTCCTGTCGGTTGGCGATAACTTTTACAAAATATGATCATCTCGAACAATAACATATGTCACACCATGTCTTGACCATATCACATCACAACATGCCCTGCAAAAACAAGTTAGACATCCTCTACTTTGTTGTTGCAAGTTTTACGTGGCTGCTACAGGCTTCTAGCAAGAACCATTCTTACCTACGCATCAAAACCACAACGGTGATTTATGAAGTTTGATGTTTTAACCTTCAACAAGGACCGGCCACAGTCAAATCCGATTCAACTAAAGTAGGAGGAACAGACAACGTGGTTGATGTAGTCGAACTTCTTCTAGCTCCGACCAATCAAGTATCGAACATACGACACCTCCGAGTTATGCACACGTTTAGCTCGGTGACATCCCTTGTTGCTACCTCTTGAGCATGCGTTGGTTTTCCCTTGAAGAGGAAAGGGTGATGCAGCAAAGTAACGTAAGTATTTCCCTCAGTTTTGAGAACCAAGGTAGCAATCTAGTAGGAGACAACGCACAAGTCACCTAGTACCTGCACAAACAATCAAGAACCTTGCAACCAATGTGATAAAGGGGTTGTCAATCCCTTCATGATCACTCACAAAAGTGAGATCTAATGTAGATAGTAAAGTAAAATTTTTTGGTATTTTTGTTGTATAGATTGGAAAGTAAAGATTGCGAAATAGTAAACGAGATGCGATGTAAATAAAAGATATGTTATATAATAGGAGAGAGACCCGGGGGCCATAGGTTTCACTAGTGGCTTCTCCCAAGATAGCATGTATTACAGTGGGTGAACAAATTACTGCCGAGCAATTGATAGAAAAGTGCATAGTGATGAAGATATCTAAGGCAATGATCATGAATATAGGCATCACGTCCATGTCAAGAATACCAAAACGATCCTGCATCTACTACTATTACTCCACACATCGACCGCTATCCAGCATGCATCTAGAGTATTAAGTCCATAAGAATGGAGTAACGCTTTAACCAAGTAGACCGAAACTCAAGCAATATGATATAAACCCCATCTTTTTATCCTCGATGGCAACAATATAGTACGTGCCTTGCTGCCCCTACTGTCACTCGGAAAGGACACCGCAAGATTGAACCCAAAGCTAAGAACTTCTCCCATTGCAAGAAAGATCAATCTAGTAGGCCAAACTAAACCGATAATTCGAAGATACTTGCAAAGATATCAAATCATGCATATAAGAATTCAGAGAAGAACCAAATAATATTCATAGATAATCTTGTTCATAAATCCACAATTCATCGGATCTCGACAAACACACTGCAAAAGAGTATTACATCGAATAGATCTCCAAAAACATCAAGGAGAACTTTGTATTGAGAATCAAAGAGAGAGGAGAAGCCATCTAGCTACTAACTATGGACCCGAAGGTCTGTGGTAAACTACTCACACTTCATCGGAGAGGCAATGGTGTTGATGTAGAAGCCCTCCGTGATCGATTCCCCTCCGGGAGATCGCCGGAAAAGTCCCCAAGATGGGACCTCACGGGTACATAAGGTTGCGACGGTGGAAAAGTGGTTTTGTGGCTCTCACTGATGTTTCTAGGGTATAAGAGTATATATAGGCGAAAGAAGTACGTCGGTGGAGCTATGAGGGGCCCACGAGGGTGGGGGTGCGCCAAACCCCCTATGCGTGCCCTCCTGCCTCGTGGCTTCCTCGTGGAGTTCCAGACTTCGACTCCAAGTCTTCTGGATTGCTTTCGGTCCAAGAAAGATCATCGCGAAGGTTCCATTCCGTTTGGACTCTGTTTGGTATTCCTTTTTTGCAAAACTCTAAAATAGGCAAAAAATAGAAACTGGCACTGGGCCTCCAGTTAATAGGTTAGTCCCAAAAATAATATAAAATAGCATATTAAATCCCATTAAACATCCAAACCAAATAATATAATAGCATGGAACAATAAAAAATAATAGATACGTTGGAGACGTATCAAGCATCCCCAAGCTTAATTCCTGCTCGTCCTCGAGTACGTAAATGATAAAAACAGAATTTTTGATGTGGAATGCTACCTAACATAATTATCAATGTAATTTTCTTTATTGTGGCATGAATGTTCAGATCTGAAAGATTCAAGACAAAAGTTTAATATTGACATAAAAACAATAATACTTCAAGCATACTAACAAAGCAATCATGTCTTCTTAAAATAACATGGCCAAAGAAAGCTATCCCTACAAAATCATATAGTCTTGCTATGATCTATCTTCATCACACAAAATATTTAATCATGCACAACACCGATGACAAGCCAAGCAATTGTTTCATACTTTTGATGTTCTCAAACTTTTTCAATCTACACACAATACATGAGCGTGAGCCATGGACATAGCACTATAGGTGGAATAGAATGGTGGTTGTGGAGAAGATAAAAAGGAGAAGATAGTCTCACATCAACTAGGCGTATCAACGGCTATCAAGATGCCCATCAATAGATATCAATCTGAGTGGGTAGGGATTGCCATGCAACGGATGCACTAGAGCTATAAATGTATGAAAGCTCACCAAAAGAAACTAAGTGGGTGTGCATCCAACTTGCTTGCTCACGAAGACCTAGGGCATTTTGAGGAAACCCATCATTGGAATATACAAGCCAAGTTATATAATGAAAAATTCCCACTAGTATATGAAAGTGACAAAATAAGAGACTCTCTATCATGAAGCTCATGGTGCTACTTTGAAGCACAAGTGTGGAAAAAGGATAGTAGCATTGTGCCTTCTCTCTTTTTCCCTCATTTTTTGTTTTTTTGGCCCTCTCTTTTTTGGCCTCTTTTTTATTTTTTATCTTTTTCGTCCGGAGTCTCATCCCGACTTGTGGGGGAACCATAGTCTCCGACATCCTTTCCTCACTAGGTCAATGTTCTAATAATGATGATCATCACACTTTTATTTACTTACAACTCAAGAATTACAACTTGATACTTAGAACAAAATATGACTCTATGTGAATACATCCGGCGGTGTACTAGGATGTGCAATGAATCAAGAGTAACATGTATGAAAGAATTATGAATGGTGGATTTGCCACAAATACGATGTCAACTACATGATCATGCAAGGCAATATGACAATGATGGAGCATGTCATAATAAACGGAACAGTGGAAAGTTGCATGGCAATATATCTCAGAATGGCTATGGAAATGTCATAATAGGTAGGTATGGTGGCTGTTTTGAGGAAGGTAAATGTGGGTTTATGGTACCGGCGAAAGTTGCACGGTACTAGAGAGGCTAGCAATGGTGGAAGGGTGAGCGTGCGTATAATCCATGGACTCAACATTAGTCATACAAAACTCACATACTTATTGCAAAAACCTATTGGTTACCTAAACAAAGTACTACGTGCATATTCCTAGGGGGATAGATTGGTAGGAAAAGACCATCGCTCGTCCCCGACCGCCACTCATAAGGAAGACAATCAATAAATAGATCATGCTCGAACTTCATCACATAACGGCTCACCATATGTGCATGCTACGGGAATCACAAACTTTAACACAAGTATCTCTCAAATTCACAACTACCACTACAAAAAAAACTTTCGTGATGATACGTGTTTGTCACAGTAGGTCACATTTTCTGTCATGCATGTACATCCATGACAAATTTATGACAGAATCAAGATAGTCATACCTGTGCTATCGTAGAAGTGTTCCATGACATTACCAAAATTATCATCACGGAAGTGACCACTTCCATGACGATAAATCGTGCGTTACAGAAGTGCTTTCGTCAAGGGTGACCGACACGTGGCATTCACCGTAATGGAAGGACGTTAAGCTATCGGGTCCGGTTTTGGATCCGATAACCCGTTAACAGCCCCGACCAATGGAGATTTTTCCACGTGTAAAATCATCATTGGCTGCAGGAAACACGTGTCGGCTCACCGTTGGGACAGATGACATCCACTCAGTGGACCCAAAGCTCCTATGATACATCGACACGTGGCACGTCCCAACAGAGGCCCATTCCTGTGAAAAGGTCGGCCCGTTTGACTTGGTCAAAAGGTGGTGGGCCGCCCCACGACAAGCCTGTTAACGGCTTGTTCGCACATAGCCCATTTACAGCCCGCTAACCCAGGGCCCGTTTACGGCCTATCCGAATTAGGCCCAGTAGCGTCATCTGGGCTGTCCAATATAATTCCAGCCTGTTTTAACTTCCGGCCCATGTATGGCCCATGACGTCTTTTGGCCTATATGAGGCCCTTAGTAACCCTCGGCCCATTAACAGCCCGTAGTAAAACTGGCCCGTAATGAACAATGTATCACTTTATACCCATTAGCGGCCCATTATTTCGTTGGGCCGTTTCCAGCCCATGTTATCTTTCGGCCTTCTTAGGGCCCATTTATTCTTGGGCTCATTTCCAGCATTCGTTTACTTTTGGCCCGTTACTGGCATTTTCTACTTGTGGGCCAAATACAGCCCGTGGTTACAGTCGGCCCGTTTGTGGCCCGTTAATACGTTGGGCCGTTTTCATAGCGTCATCAAGTACGGCCTATTAATGACAGCCCGTTATGGTCGGCCCATGAACGGACGATTTAAACTCTAGCCCATTTACGGCCATAATGTCGTCTGTTATTGGTCCATGTTTGGCCAACCGATCATACGGCCCGTAGAAGGCCCATTGATGATACGACCCGTAGAAGGCCCATTGTGTCTACGCCCCGTAGAAGGCCCATTGTTTCTATGGCCCTTAGAAGGCCCATTGTTTCTACGGCCCGTAGGAGGCCCATGTTAACTACAGTAAATATGTAGCCCATTGTTAATGTGGCCTAGTTTTAAAAAATAGGTTATTGCGGCCACTCGCAAACCGCGGAAAAAAACTGCACTGACTACAAGAAAACAAATAAACAAGACAACGGAAATAAATAAGCAAGCAACTTACGCTAGGCTATCATGGCTATTACACATATTACATCCACTGGGCATCAAAGTTCGCCACAAGTGCAAATATAGGGAACAAAGCAGCATATAAACGCCGCAGCAAAACAAGTCCAGAACTGAAACCACTTCAGAAGAGCTCAAGAAACAATATCCTGGGTACCCATAATGCTGGCAAGATGCTTAGCAAGCTTATTAACTTTCTCTTGTTTGGCGCTTAAATCCTCCAGCACTTGTTGTTGCACCAGAAAGTATGCATCTGAATTCTGCAGGGACTTCCTCAGTCCTTCGGCTTCCTGTCGCATAACATCTGATCGATGTCTTTCAACTTGAAGTTGAGACTCAAGAAGCCGAACTGATTCAGGCAGCGAGTTCGAAGAGCTGGTGCCAGCAGTAGTAGCCAGTAACTCGAACACTACATCAAGACAGGACTTTGGGGTTGTCTCAGTGTCTTCAATATAGTTTTTATCAGCTTTCTTGGAGAACAACAGGGATGTCTCACTATCTTGAACCTGATCTGCATTACTTCCTTTACCATTGCATAACGGGGTACTCTTCTCCAATATTTTATCCGCGTTCTAAAGGAGAAACAAACAAACACATCACAGGTTTACAATGTAGTATATGAAACTCATTTTGGTAAACCAGTTCAGTAGTAAGGTGGACAGGATAACAACATGAAACAAACATATATCTATGTAGTATGGTCACTGTATGGTCTATATCATTCTAGTTTATGTTGCCAAATCAAGATAGATACAGTTCGAATCATATATATTTAAGAAAAAGCAGCATAGACAGAATATAAGTGTGGGAAACTACAACACAATAACTACACTTGTAATGTGCATGGCATGAGAACATAACTGTTTATTCAATTGAAACTGAAATCAACATAGAGCAAGTTACAACAGCAAACACGTTAAAGAAACAGGTTTAAAACATACCTGTTGCGCCATTGGAGTTTCAATTGCATCCTTCGGATTTTAAATTAGTTCATATGAGTAAATACAATGATGTAAGAGCAAAGTAGTATGAACCATAGCTACGGAATCCGACTTGAGAATAATTCTTCTTCTGCTTTAAGTGTTGACTTGGGGTTCGGAGTGGTGGTCCTCGTGCTTTGGGCACTGCAGTTGCCTTACTAACTGCTCGTGTTTGGGTGCTCTATGGTGGAGACGGTGCTGTGTCAACGGGAACTGGGTTACTATCTGCTGGGGTTGGGGTTAGAAGGGGTGTAGCTGGTTCTCTATCCAACTAGGTAGGGGTACAATCTGCGTGAGTCTGGGTTATGTGTGGTGGGGCTGGTTCTTGGGCAAGTACAACCATGGTTCTATCTCCATCGACAGGTAGCACGATCTTTTCTGAAGACTATGTTTTTACTCCCACAGATACTGCCATCACCCCCTCCAATTGAAATGGCTGATAAACAAGAAAAGTAATTGAATGTACAGACATTGTCAGATAGACAGGTGCAATGGATAGTAGGGAAGAAAACAGGGCATGAAATAATTCACATTTATATTGTCTAACCAGACAGAATAGCAGGACATAATTTCAAATATATGATGGCTAATTAAAAAGGATAGCATGACACAATTTCACATGTATGATGGCTAACTAAACAGGATAGAATGACATACTTCAAAATATGATGACTATGGAACAGGATGACATGATATAACTATATGATGTGTCTATTAAAGTGGTTGGCATGCCATAAATCACAAACATGCCGTCGATGGAAACATGATGGCATGATATAATTCACGGATAGAATGACATAATTCAAAATATGATGACTATGTGAACATGATGAGATGATATAACTATATTATGTCTTTAGAAAATGGGTTGGCATGCCATAATTCAGATACATGTTGTCTATGTAAACATCATGGCATGATATAATTCAAATATATGATTTATATACTAAGGAAGTGAGCAGAGGGCAATCGCATATATGATGTGTCAACTAAGGAGATGGCATTCAATATCGTGTATATGATGTAAAAACTAAGCATTGCAATACAACATATGCATGATATGAGTAATATAACCCTGCCAAGTTTGAGCATACACCTCAGGGGGATAATAGGACTGGTCATCTGCCTCTGAATCCTCCTCTGAAGAGCTATCTGTAACCAGCAACATATCTGCTTCACCAGGTAGCATTGTCTGCTCTGAAGACCTTGTTTTCACTCCAGATTTCTCCATCACCAATTCAAATGGCTGATGCACAGGAAGAGCAGTTGAATATACAAACATTGTCGACAAAAGCAATGAGAAATACAAAAAAAGGACGACATGATATAATTCACATATATGACGCTTGGCTAAACAGCATGGCATTGCATAATTCACATATATAATGCCTTGCAACAAGATAGCATTGCATAATTCACATATATAATGTCTTGCAAAAAGATGGCATTGCATAATTCACATATATGGTAATTAGACACTAAACAGGTGGCATTCACACAAATCATGTCTAAACTAAGCAAATGACATAGCAATGCAAGATACCATACGCACGATATGAGCAACATAACCCTGCCAAGTTAGAGCATGCACCTCGGGGGGGGATAGGACTGGTCATCTGTCTCTGAATCCTCCTCTGAGGAGCTATCTATAACCAGCAAGACATGCGCTTCGTCAGATAGCATTGTCTGCTCTGAAGACCTTGTTTCCACTCCAGATTTTTCCATGACCGTGCCGAATGGCTGATGCACAGAAGAGTAATTGAATGTACTAAAATTGTTGACAAATTTAACACGTAATAAAAAATGATGTCATGATATAATTCACAGATAAGATGACTGGCTAACCAGGGTGGCATTGCAAAATTCACATATATGATGCCTGGCTAAACAAGATGGCATTGCATGATTCACATATATGATAAAGAAACTAAACAGATGGCATTGACACAAAGCATGTCTAAACTAAGCAGATGACATCTTTGATGTATACAGTAAGCAATGCAAGGCACCATATGCATGATATTACCAACATCAGCATGCCAAGTTAGAGCGAAGACCTCATGGGGTAAATAGGAGTGGTCTTCTGCTTCTGAATCCCCCTCAGAACAGTTATCTTCCTCTTGATTACGATCTGAAATGGGTGGAGGGGGGCTGCCTTTGCGCCCACCATGGAGCGACGTCTGCATGAAATTTTATTGCCACGCAAGGCTTGTCTCTTTTGCTCTACATGTTCAGTTCCATTGTGTATAATAACTGACATGCATAGGAATAAAACATAGTGAGATTATGTAAGGAGTGCATGCACAAATCTAGAGTGAAGGTAGCAAACTGTGGATAGACCCAAAACCAATGATAGCAGGCAGATAATAGCTTTAGTTAAAAAATACAGATAATGGCTCCTTTAATGTTTGTTTGCACCCAACATGAAACTCATAGTAGACACCCGAGCTTAACCAGATAGTAGACAGATAGTACTGATTGCTGCCCCAATATGTACCCCACAACCATTTAAAAACTCAAGTTTTAGCATAAGTTTGGACCCGAGTCAGAGTCTAATAGGTGAACACGACGATAATGTAGCATGTCAACATATTAAGCGATGCATAACGTAAGTAGACACGGAAGAGTGCGACCACTCTTGCGGACCCGTGTAGTCCTCAAGGTCATCTGCTTAGTTGTTGATGGTAATGTAGTTGTCGTGGCTGCCGGCGGCGGGGAAGAAGATCTGAGGTGGCGAAAAATAGTCTGGAGAGCGGATCCCTGCTGTGGTGAACCCTTCCGTCGTTGGAGCTGCTGAGCTGGGGTGGAACACAGCACCGCAGGAGCAGGACAAACCACACAAGGTTTTCTTGACACATATCTGTAACAGAAGTAATTGTGTAAGGGCTTGTTTGAATTTGAGGATTCTAACAATGCATGGATAGGAAATAGACAGGAATAGGGTAGGAATGCACGTGCAAAACAGAGAATTTAAAAACACAAGATTTCTGCCAATTTGGGTGTTTGGTTCACAAGAATTGGAAGATCACAGCATGCAAAGAAGCATGGTGAGATTAAGTCAAACCACAAGAAGTGTACAACCTCTTTGGCGAAGCCATGTCGATCTCAGTGTGATTGGGTTAGCCGGTGAGGATGCTCCGGCTAACTTGGCTATCGGAGGAGGGGAAGAAGATCTTAGGCATCTAGAGATGGAGCCCGAGGTACTGCTCCGCTGTGATGGAGGGTTTTATCGTTGGAGCAGCTTCGGTGAGTTGTACAACGCTGAGGCTGAAGCAGGACAAGAGAGACAATGTTAACCTGAGTGGAATTCTAATAGCATCTCCAATAGATGACATAAAATACATAACCACAAAGTGCTAGATGTATACATCAGCCGCTCACCTTTGAACTTAACTATCGAAACTGAATTTAACTGTCGAAACTGAACTTAACTGTCGAAACTGAATTTTGCTGTCAAAACTGAATTTTACTGTCGAAACTGAACACACTAGAGGTGAGGCTACAAGTTAGTCGACTGACTTTTTCATCTCTGGTCAGTCGATTTTGCAGCCGTTGGATACGAAATCAAGGGCCTGCAGTTCATCTTCAACCTCCACCCCCCTGAGCCGCCAGCCACCACCGGCCAAACAGCTGTCCCCCGCCGCCCCGCCTGCCTCGAAAACACTCCCCACCGCTGGTCCACCGCCGCTCGGCCATACCTGTAGGCACCCCCCCCCCCGTGCTGAGCTTTTTCTCCGGCGATCCCCACGCCACCGCCCCACCACCGCCGATGACCACCGCCCCCACCCTAAACCCTAAGATAGATAGTGGGGTACCTCTCCGGCAAGCCCCACTCCCCGCTGCGGCTGGTTCTTCCTTAACTCCGGTGAGCCCCCCCCCCCTAAAAATCGACTGACCCAAAAGTCGATTCAGTCGACTGAAGTGTGGCTAAATCGGAGCAGCATCGCAAGCAAGAGCAAGAGCGAGAGCAGCAGCGCGAGCAAGAGCAAACCAGGCAGGGGACCGAGAGCAGGAGCAGAGCAGTAGCGCGAGCGAGAGCTAAAGCAGCAGCAGCTCCTACCGATGTGGACGTCGCCGCCGAGGGAGCGACGCCATGGAGGAAGTGGCCGGTGACGCCACCGCGGATGGAGCTGCGCCGTGTCGGCTCGACACTGAGCACCGGCAGCACCGTGAGATCGAATCAAGAAGAAAATGTGGCGATTAGTGTACAAGCTCTTTGGTGGCGCCGATTACGCCGCAGCTTCATCCGAGGAAACGGTGATGATGATGCTCTTCCGGTGGTGCAGGTGAAGACGGCGGTGTGGGAATAGAGGTGGCGCGAAAGACGAGGGGAACATCGGGGCAGCTCCTTGGAGGTGGAGGACGGGGTGGCTGAACTGGCGGGATGACCAGATTGACGATGGATCCTCATCCGGTACGGTGTATGAGGGACGTCGAGGTGTCGCTATGGACGACATCGTTGGGGAAGAGGCTCTGGCTGGGTGGCGGACGGAGGAGGGTGTGGGGCTTTATGGGTTTTACCGGCCTCGCTGTACGAATGGGTGGGCGGATGGGATGGGAGTGGGGAACCATGGCTTAGGGACGTGCTTGTCCGAAGTGTGGGGTAAGTTACGAAAGTACCCCCACCAATTTGAGGCGGTTCTTTCGGTTCAGGGGTATCATGGGCATTTCGTGTGTCGGGATTTCACAGGAGGTGGGAGTTTTCGCGCGTGTTGTAATTTTGGAATAGCAAGGCGCGGGTTGAGATGGATGGAGTTGTCAGAGCACAACGAGATAAAGATATATCTTAAATATTTTGGGCTAACAAGGCACGGGTTGAAATTTCTGGACAAGCCTAACGTGTACTGTACCAAATCAATTCGCACTACAAATGTCATTTAAAACTTTGAATTCATGTTATGTTCAATTAAAATATTTCGCTACGTGTATAATGCATGCAACCTGGTACTCAAATGAATGTTTTAGTGCATTCCAAACATATATACTACCGCTTCAATATGAACTAAATTTGAATTCGTTTCTCTATTTGAATAAGATCTACAATAATGATTGTTGTGAAGTCAAAGCGTTTGAATTTGTTTCTCTATTTTAATAAGATACACAATCGTCATTATTGTCAAGTTAAACCATCGTTTTTGTATTATCTTCACAGCACACCACATGATTAGTCTCAAGTTACATATGAACTATGTGTATTATATGAACTCGAACTCGATTTTTTGAATCCACATTATGTTGATTTCAAATCATAGTACATTTCAAGCTCTAGCTAGATCTTCACAAACTAAACCATGCCTCATATGTATAATGTGTTTATCACATTATGTATGGTGCCCCACCCCCTAAGCCTACAAGTATTTAGATGTGAGTTGCAAACACCACACATTACCACAAATTCAAATAAAATGTGAGAATGTTCGATATATAGTATTGTTTAGATTGTTCGATATTTGGTTGTAAGCTGCAAATGCCACACATCATCACAAATTGAAATAAAATGTGAGATTGTTCGATGTATAGTATGGTTTAGATTGTTCGACATTTAGTTGTGAGTTGCAAACGCCATGCATTTTCACATTATGGTATAACATGTGCAAAACCACAACACGCGTATCACCGCTATATTCATGTATGCACATGTTTAAAACACTATGATCTCCTATTCAAATATATGAATCCACTTTCATATCAAATTATGATCTTTGTTAGTCTCTTACACCCACACAATCCTCTAACCTTTGTAGCTACCACTAACTTTCTATGGTGCATGCACACGCCCTCCTCGCCCTCCCCCTCCCTCAGCATTCTATCCATCGCATACATTCATTTTTTTCTTTAGGTCGTTCTCCCACAGTCTCCACAACTCCTTTCCGACACACACCGATTGATAAACCTCTCCAGCGATGTCTGCCTACAACATACACACACCTTCAATCTCCTCCTTTATGTGTCCTTGCCTCGTGTCTCTCATACGGTCCCACACATGTGTAAACTCTCGCCCCTCTTTTCATCGATCTCACAACCGCACACTCCTCCCCCTATCTAGCTAGTAGCTGGGCCTCTCGCACCACCTCCTAGCTCCATTCTCTCTGTCTATCCGTCTCGCCGGGCCTTATTTGCCTCTAACAAATGGACGTACACCGACCGATCTCCCGCTATACATATAGCTAGCTAGGTCCTTATAACTCGTTTTTCCCCACGTGTCGATTGATCTACCTCATTAGTTATGTCTCTCCCTTCCTCCGACAAACAACAATTGATCTATCGATCTAGTTAGGTTTGCTTACAAAACACATGTTTCCCCTTCATCATCCATGGATGTGTCCCGATAGATCTATCACGCACAGGCACACACAGAAACACATCCCCACCCTTATTGATAATATTGCAGTTCCACCCTCAGTTTGTCTAGTAGGCCTCTCCCACCATCTTCGAGAAGCAACTCCATGACCCATCCAACACTCTACCCCTCTCCCTCCCTCTCTCTCTCCTCTCTCTCTCTGTCCCATCCTATTTCCCGTCCTTCAGTTATGTATGGATGTCGACCGATCTCCCTCAAGACATAGTTGGGTCTCTCCTTCTCAACACATATATGAGTCATTCTACCTCTATAGTTAGGCCTCTGCCTACCCCTCCCCCGCCCCACACACACACTGATACATCGAGCGCTCTAGTCATGTCTCCCTGCCACACACAAACTTGACCTGTGCCCTCTGACGTTCCGGTAGCTAGGTTAGTAGCCCTATATCTTTGACTTGCACACACACAATTTCGATGGCTCTCTTCATCGATCTCGCACCCACCCACTTGATCCTCTCTTCGACTCTATCGATATCTATGACCCCTTCCTCTCTTCTCGTGGATCGCCCGACCCTCTATATATGATATGGATAGGCCTACATTTCACACACATTGCATGCAAAATTTTGTTTGAGATGTCATTGACACATATTCCCACAAATACATTCACGAAATCAACCTCCCCCCCAAAAAAAACAAAAAACACTCACGAACGCACAAGCCATTTGTCTAGGTTTGTATCTATCACACACACCCACATAGGTGGGGGACATGCACGAAGAGAAGAGGTGCACGCACGGCGCACGTACTCCCGTCTCTTTCCAAACCACACCCACGCAGGTACAAGGTGGAGCTCATTTTTGTACGAAAAAGGCAACCCACGTGGTAATTTGACCGTGTACTGGTTGTCCACTTGGTGGAGGGAGGATCCTCTACCACGGGTGAACAAACAAATTGTGACCTGACGCATTATGTTAAAAAAGAGGCAAACCATGTGGGGCCTACCTTAGAGGCAAGGCTCTATACTCTGGAGTACTTTTGATGTGTCCCGTCAACTCGCAGAACAAGGAGAAGCTTTCTTAGTACGCCGTCTCCCTCGCCCATGGGCGCGGTGGCTCGCAGGATGAGGTGAAGCTTGCTTACTAGTAGTAGTACTGTACGCCTTACGCCCGCTCCCTCGCCCACGCGCGCGGTGGCTCGCAGGACGAGGAGAAAATTTTACTACTCCCTCCGTTTATTCCTCATCCCTACTACCTTGGTTAGAGAGATTATCATACTGTTTGGAATATATATGTACTTTAGTAGATTTCAATATGAACTAGTAGTACATACTCCAAACACTAATGTATATCGACGTATTTTAGAGTGTAGATTCACTCATTTTGCTCCGTATGTAGCATAAAGTTGAGACACTTATTTTGGAACGGAGGGAGTACATATTTGCTATGATCTGTCAATCATTGAGATGCAATAGCATGCATATTAGTCTCCTTTGTATTTGATGAAATGTTGCAACGGGCAACCTTGGAAGCAAGATACATGTAACAGAAGCTGGAAGCTTCATAGCATTGTACTATCTCGCTGATATATTACAGTATGTACAATACAAGTACTTCCTCCGTTCCTAAATATAAGTCTTTGTAGAGATTTCACCATGCACTACTAGGGAAAACCCTAGTAGTAGCACGGGTTTAAAGCCCACTAGTAGTGCGGGCATCCGTGCTACCAATAAGGCGCTACAACTATTACTTAGAAGTAGCGCGTGCGACAAGCGCTACTGCTAAGACACATAGCGGCAGCGCTTGTTCTGTCCCGCGCTGCTTCTAATCTGCTAGTTGTAGCGTGTTTTTTATCCATCGCTACTAGTACCCTTTTTTCATTTCTAGTGTATTTATACGCCATTATACAAATTTTGGTACAATACCAATTATGAGGTTTATATCATTATGTCCATAACAGTGTGTCAAATGAAGGTGGATTAGGTTCAAGTGGAGGCAATATGTGGTGCATGTCAAAAGTATACTGCTAATCCAAACTTGATCTAGTTTGGACTAGTAGTACTTTCGATGTGCACCACATGTTGCCTCCACTTGAATCTAATCCGCCAGCACAAGCTATTTAATCATCATCATAGTCATTACCACCAACAGTATTTATTTAAGCACCATAGTCATAGTATAGCACATTATCATCTTCAAACTCATTCTAGCTAGCTAATCACCACCAACACTAGCTGCGGTAGCTATCTAATCACCACTAACACTAGCTAACAATAATCATCATAGTAATTACCACGAACACTAGCTATTTAATCATCATAGTCATAGTGTAGCACATCATCATCTTCAAACTCATTTCTAGCTAGCTAATCACTCCTGCTGCTCTCTCTCAGGTAAAATAACATAAAACATGTATAGCAGTCCTCCTTCATCAAGTTGGAGCATGCAGATGAACCGGTCTCCTAATCATGGGATGTGCTTCTGATTGCTGCCCCCTAGTACTTCTCTGCGATCATTCACAATTTTGCTCCAGTCTTTCACTATTAAGCATTCCTCGCTATTAGAAATCCTGAATGCACTAAAGTGTATTGTAGGATATCTTGGCCGTAAGCTAACAATATTCATGGTACCTTTAGTCTTGATCCAATCAGGCACAACATTCATCAGGAGTCCCCGTTGAAGAACATCGTATAGTAACATACTTAGCAATGAAGTTTAGCTTAAAAATAATGTATGCAAAAGATGAACTGAGGACAAATAGTAAAAATCTTACCATCTTTCCTAAATAGATGTGACCGTAGTTCAGTACGAACACTATTGGTCGCACGTTTTCAGTACTAACATTTCTAAGTGCAGGAAGAAAATTTATGTTGACAGTATCAAGATCCTGAAGCCATGAAACATAATGACTTAGCTCCTCGTAGTTTAGTTCAGCCCCGGGATAGTAGTAGGTCCTGTCTACCAAGCGCTGGTCATGTTTGCTTGAACGGAAATAAGCTGACAATAGAAATTAGTTGTCAACTATTTTTGAATAAACAATATCAAAGACATAAATATGGTTAAGAAACTCACATAATGGTATAAGTGGAGGCGTCTGCACATCGACCCAGATGTCGGTATTACCTTTAATAGCATCTTCCGGACGAATATCAAAGGTGATAACCATATCAGGCTCAAATGCATAAGTCTTGCATAGTGCTCGCCAAGTTTTGCATCCAAAATAGGTGTAGTCGTCTTCGTTGTATAATTTTGCATGGAAAATATAACCATGCTCGGTCTTCAAGTAAACCTCCTTTACCTCCATAGTACGACTGAAACCTATCTTATCCAAGACAAAAACTCTTACATGGTAGGGGATACGCTAGTAGAATAGTAAAAAAATTATAAGTTGAAGAAAATGAAGGAGATGTCATGCTTAATTACGAAAAAAGACTTCTCATTGTGACTTACTATATCCACTTCGAAGTTCTCGTCCAGCTTGATGCTGAAGCGCTTATCATCATCTAGGAAGATTCCGTCGCACAGGCCGCACTCGCCTTCGCAGTACTTGCAAATACCAATATCCTTTTCGTCGTCAGACATTTCCTATGTCCATAGTTGAAACATTAATTGAAAATCGATCGAAGACAACTACCAGGATACTCAACACACAAATCCAGGACACTCAATATTTCCTACATATTCTGGCATAAGTCATGCCAAAATTCACGGAAAAATCCGGCATGACCTTTGCTAAAATAGGACATATCGAGCGCCTGAAATTTGCTGGAACAGAAATGAATCAACACTCTGGTAAAACATAGGCCACTCGGAGGTGTAACCTACAAACATGACCGGCCACTTGGGAAAGCACATATCCTATTTGAGCAACACAAGATATACACTTCAAAATATCTTATAGGACTCATATTGACATGAGCATTAAATAAGCAAAACCAAATCGTAAAATAAGTAAGTATTCAAATTAGCATGCATTCAATAAGAAAAAGTAAATCATCTCATGCATCCGTACATCATCGAATATTATCACTAATACATCCTGAATAGTATCATACATATAACATCACTAATACAACTAAAACCCTAGCGCACGACGGGTATCGGCGCGGGTAGTGGACACCCATAGAGAAGGAACCATCATAGGATCATAGCTCCAGTGAGATCCCTGGAGAACCTGCCAGGTATTGGAGAACATGTGCTCCAACGCAAACAAGTAGCGACGGACATGCGTGTCCTCCTCACTGACACGGTGACGCACCACCTCCGCGGGTCCTCGAGCCTCTGGACCGTCACTGGCCCACGCGACCGCCACCAAAGAAGGTTCGGGTCAACGACGGGCTGACTCCTCACGAACCTGCGCCCCCGGTAGGTAGCGCCTCCCAATACCACCCCGGCGAAGCCCAGTCCCAGACATGACCCATCTGGTGACACGGGTGTCCTCCACCGACTTGACGACGAGGATGCGCGATAGGCATCATCGACGTCGATGCGGGAATAATTGCTTTAACTAAAAAAGTAAACTAGTTCTATTAATTTTTGTACTAAAAATAAAATAGTTGTATTAACTCAACTAGTTCAATTAAGCACTTACTATGGATAAAAATAAACTAGTTTTTACTAAAAATAAACTAGTTCAACTAGTTATGTTAATTTTCTTACTAATTCTATTAAACACTTACTAAAAACAATTAAAAAAACTAGTTAGATGAACTCTAAAATTTAACCCTAACTGATGAACTCTAAAATGTAACGAACCCTAACTAATTTGATGAACTCTAAAATTTAACCCCAACTAATTTGATGAACTCTGAAATTTAATGAACCCTAACTAATTTGATGAACTCTAAAATTTAACCCTAACTAATTTGATGAACTCTAAAATTTAACCCTAACTAATTCGATGAACTCTAAAACTAATTATATTTAACAACTACTGCCATAATTAGCAGCTAATTTGATGAACCCTAACTAATTAGATGAACTCTGAAATTTAACCCTAAGAACCCTAGCTAGGCAGAGGTATGGGAGGAGGAGGAGGGCGTGCTCACCTCTGGCGCCGGCAGAGTTAGGGAGAGGGGCACGCGACGTCGAGGTCGGGGACGGGGTCGGGGTTGGGGTGGCGGGCGCACGGCGGAGGGTGGCGATTGATACGTCTCCAACGTATCTATAATTTTTGATTGCTCTATCTATGAATAATATTTGAATCTTCTCCGAATTCTTTTATGTATGATTGGTTATCTTTGCAAGTCTCTTCGAATTATCAGTTTGGTTTGGCCTTCTAGATTGATCTTTCTTGCAATGGGAGAAGTGCTTAGCTTTGGGTTCAATCTTGCGGTGTCCTTTCCCGGTGATAGTAAGGGCAGCAAGGCACGTATTGTATTGCTGCCATCGAGGATAACAAGATGTAGTTTTCTTCATATTGCATGAGTCTATCCCTCTACATCATGTCATCTTGCTTAAGGCGTTACTCTGTTTTTAACTTAATACTCTAGATGCATGCTGGATAGCAGTCGATGAGTGGAGTAATAGTAGTAGATGCAGGCAGGAGTCGGTCTACTTGTTTCGGACGTGATGCCTATATACATGATCATGCCTAGATATTCTCATAAGTATGCTCAGTTCTGTCAATTGCTCAACAGTAATTTGTTCACCCACCGTAGAATACTTATGCTCTCAAGAGAAGCCACTAGTGAAACCTATGGCCCCCGGGTCTATCTTCATCATATTGTTCTCTTACTACTTTGCTATTTACTTTGCTTTTATTTTACTTTGCATCTTTATCATAAAAATACCAAAAATATTATCTTTATCATATCTATTAGATCTCACTCTCGTAAGTGGCCTCATAGGTATTGAGAACCCCTATTTGCGTTGGTTGCGAGGATTTATTTGTTTTGTGCAGGTACGAGGGACTTGCGCGTAGCCTCCTACTGGATTGATACATTGGTTCTCAAAAACTGAAGGAAATACTTACGCTACTTTACTGCATCATCCCTTCCTCTTCGGGGAAAACCAACATAGTGCTAAAAGAGGTAGCAAGAAGGATTTCTGGCGCCGTTGCCGGGGAGGTCTTCGCAAAAGTCAACATACCAAGTACCCATCACATACCCTTATCTCCCGCATTACATTATTTGCCATTTGCCTCTCATTTTCCTCTCCCCCACTTCACCCTTGTCGTTTTCTTCGCTCTCTCTCTATCCTCCCTCTCTTTCTCTATTTGCCTCTTTTTGCCCGTTTGCTTTTTTTTGCTTGTGTGTTAGTTTGTTTGCTTGTCAAGATGGCTCAAGATAATACTAAATTGTGTGAATTCACCAATACAAACAACAATTATTGTATTAGCACTCTGATTGCTCCTCTTACCGATGCTGAATCTTATGAAATTAACACTGCTTTGCTGAATCTTGTCATGAAAGATCCGTTTTCCAGCCTTCCTAGTGAAGATGCCGCTATCCATCTTAATAGCTTCGTTGATTTGTGTGACATGCAAAATAAGAAATATGTGGATAACGATATTGTTAAATTGAAGCTATTTCCTTTTTCGCTTAGAGATCGTGCTAAGGCTTGGTTTTCGTCTTTGCCTAAAAATAGTATTGATTCATGGAACAAGTGCAAAGATGCTTTTGTCTCTAAGTATTTTCCTCCCGCTAAGATCATCTCTCTTAGAAACGATATTATGAATTTTAAGCAACTTTATCATGAACATGTTGCACAAGCTTGGGAGAGAATAAAATTAATGATACATAATTGCCCTACTCATGGTTTAAATCTGTGGATGATTGTTCAAAAAATTTATGCCAGATTGAATTTTGCTTCTAGAAATCTTTTAGATTCGGCCGCGGGAGGCACTTTTATGGAAATCACTTTAGTAGAAGCTACTAAACTCCTAGATAATATTATGGTTAATTATTCTCAATGGCACACTGAAAGATCTACTAATAAAAAGGTGCATGCAATAGAAGAAATTAATGTTTTGAGTGGAAAGATGGATGAACTTATGAAATTATTTGCTAATAAGAGTGTTTCTTCTGATCCTAATGATATGCCCTTGTCTACTTTGATTGAGAATAATAATGAATCTATGGATGTGAATTTTGTTGGTAGGAACAATTTTGGTAACAACACATATAGAGGAAATTTTAATCCTAGGCCTTATCCTAGTAATCCCTATAATAATTATGGTAATTCCTACAATAATTCTTATGGAAATTATAATAAGATGCCCTCTGATTTCGAATCTAATATTAAAGAATTTATTACTTCGCAAAAGAATTTCAATGCTATGATTGAAGAAAAAATGCTTAAGATTGATAGCTTGGCTAGGAACGCTGATAGAATTTCTCTTGATGTTGATTCTTTGAAAGTTAGATCTATTCCACCTAAGCATGATATCAATGAGTCTCTCAAATCCATGAGAATTTCTATTGATGAGTGCAAAGAAAGAACCTCTAGGATGCGTGCTAAGAAAGATGCCTTTATAAAAGCGTGTTCTTCTAATTGCTATGAAAATAATGATGAAGATCTAAAAGTTATTGATGTGTCCCCTATTAAATCTTTGTTTTTCAATATGAATCTTGATAATGATGGGACTGAATATGATCCACCTTTACCTAGAAGGCGTTCTAAGAATTCGGAATTTGTTGATCTTGATGCTAAATTTGATAAAAGTGGGATTGAAGAAATTAAAACCCTAGATGTTGCTAAACCCACTATTATGGATTTCAAGGAATTTAACTATGAAAATTGCTCTTTGATTGATTGTATTTCCTTGTTGCAATCCGTTCTAAATTCTCCTCATGCTAATAGTCAAAATAAAGCGTTTACTAAACATATCGTTGATGCCTTGATGCAATCTCATGAAGAAAAACTTGAATTGGAAGTTTCTATCCCTAGAAAACTTTATGATGAGTGGGAACCAACTATTAAAATTAAAATTAAAGATCATGAATGTTATGCTTTATGTGATTTGGGTGCTAGTGTTTCCACGATTCCAAAGACTTTGTGTGATTTGTTAGTTTTCCGTGATTTTGATGATTGCTCTCTAAACTTGCACCTTGCGGATTCCACTATTAAGAAACCTATGGGAAGAATTAAGTATGTTCTTATTGTTGCAAATAGGAATTATGTGCCTGTATATTTTATTGTTCTTGACATAGATTGCAATCCTTCATGTCCTATTATTCTTGGTAGACCTTTCCTTAGAACGATTGGTGTAATTATTGATATGAAGGAAGGAAATATTAGATTCAAATTTCCATTAAGGAAAGGCATGGAGCACTTTCCTAGAAAAAAGATTAAATTACCTTATGAATCTATTATGAGAGCCACTTATGGATTGCCTACCAAAGATGGCAATACCTAGATCTATTCTTGCTTGTTATGCCTAGCTAGGGGCGTTAAATGATAGCGCTTGTTGGGAGGCAACCCAATTTTATTTTTATTCCTTGATTTTTGCTCATGTTTAGTAATAAATAAATTATCTAGCCTCTGTTTTTTTTGTGTTTTTTCTGTTTAATTAGTGTTTGTGCCAAGTAGAACCGTTGGGAAGACTTGGGGAAAGTCTTGTTACACTTGCTGTAAAAAACAGAAACTTTAGCGCTCACGAGAACTGCTCCATTTTTATTTGGAGATTACTATTTAGTTAATTATTTTTGCAGATGATTAATAGATAAATTCCTCACGTCCAGAAATTTATTTTAGAATTTTTCGGGTTCCAGATCTTGCGCTAGCTACAGATTACTACAGACTGTTCTGTATTTGACAGATTCTGTTTTTCGTGTGTTGTTTGCTTATTTTGATGAATATATGGCTAGTAAAATAGTTTATAAACCATAGAGAAGTTGGAATACAGTAGGTATAACACCAATATAAATAAAGAATGAGTTCATTACAGTACCTTGAAGTGGTCTTTTGTTTTCTTTCGCTAACGGAGCTCACGAGATTTTCTACTTTAAGTTTTGTGTTGTGAAGTTTTCAAGTTTTGGGTAAAGATTTGATGGATTATGGAACAAGGAGTGGAAATATCCTAAGCTTGGGGATGCCCATGGCACCCCCAAGATAATATAAGGACACCTAAAAGCCAAATCTTGGCGATGCCCCGGAAGGCATCCCCTCTTTCGTCTACTTCTATCGGTAAGTTTACTTGGAGCTATATTTTTATTCGCCACATGATATGTGTTTTGCTTGGAGCATCTTGTATTATTTGAGTCTTTATTTTTTTAGTTTACCACAATCATCCTTGCTGTACACACCTTTTGAGAGAGCCATACATAGTTTGGAATTTGTTAGAATACTCTATGTGCTTGGCTTATATCTTTTGAGTCATATAATTTTGCTCTAGTGCTTCACTTATATCTTTTAGAGCACGGTGGTGGATTTGTTTTATAGAAACTATTGTTCTCTCATGCTTCACTTAGATTATTTTTAGAGTCTTAAATAGCATGTTAATTTGCTTAAAATTCTAATATGCTTGGTATACAAGATTAATAATAAAACTTTCTTATGAGTGTGTTGAATACTATGATAAGTTTAATACTTGATAATTGTTTTGAGATATGAAGATGGTGATATTAAAGTTGTGCTAGTTGAGTAGTTGTGAATTTGAGAAATACTTGTGCTGAGGTTTGTGATTCCCGTAGCATGCACGTATGGTGAACCGTTATGTCATGAAGTCGGAGCATGATTTATTTTTTGATTGTCTTCCTTGTGAGTGGCGGTCGGGGACGAGTGATGGTCTTTTCCTACCAATCTATCCCCCTAGGAGCATGCGCGTAATACTTTGCTTTGATAACTTGTAGATTTTTGCAATAAGTATGTGAGTTCTTTATGACTAATGTTGAGTCCATGGATTATACGCACTCTCACCCTTCCATCTTTGCTAGCCTCTCTAATACCGTGCACCTTTCGTCGGTATCATACACCCACCATATACCTTCCTCAAAACAGCCACCATACCTACCTATTATGGCATTTCCATAGCCATTCCGAGATATATTGCCATGCAACTTTCCACCATTCCGTTTGTTATGACACACTCCATCATTGTCATATTACTTAGCATGATCATGTAGTTGACATCGTATTTGTGGCAAAGCCACCGTTCATAATTCTTTCATACATGTCACTCATGAGTCATTGCATTTCCAGGTACACCACCGGAGGCATTTATATAGAGTCATATTTTGTTCTAAGAATCGAGTTGTAATTCTTGAGTTGTAAGAAAAATAAAAGTGTGATGATCATCATTATTAGAGCATTGTCCCAGTGAGGAAAGGATGATGGATACTATGATTCCCCCACAAGTCGGGATGAGACTCCGGACGAAAAATAAAAAAATAAAAAGAAAAGGGCCATAAAAAAAGAGAAAAGGCCCAAAGAAAAAAATGAGATAAAAGAGAGAAGGGGCAATGCTACTATCCTTTTACCACACTTGTGCTTCAAAGTAGGACCATGATCTTCATAGTAGAGAGTCTCTCATGTTATCACTTTCATATACTAGTGGGAATTTTTCATTATAGAACTTGGCTTGTATATTCCAATGATGGGCTCCCTCAAAATTCCCTAGGTCTTCATGAGCAAGCAAGTTGGATGCACACCCACTTAGTTTCTTTTTGAGCTTTCATATACTTATAGCTCTACTGCATCCGTTGCATGGCAATCCCTACTCACTCACATTGATATCTATTGATGGGCATCTCCATAGCCCGTTGAACGCCTAGTTGATGTGAGACTATCTTCTCCCTTTTGTCTTCTCCACAACCACCACTATATTCCACCTATAGTGGTATGTCCATGGCTCACGCTAATGTATTGCGTGAAAATTGAAAAAAAATTGAGAATGTCAAAAGTATGAAACAATTGCTTGGCTTGTCATCGGGGTCGTGCATGATTTAAATATTTTGTGTGGTGAAGATGGAGCATAGCCAGACTATATGATTTTGTAGGGATAACTTTCTTTGGCCATGTTATTTTGAGAAGACATAATTGCTTAGTTAGTATGCTTGAAGTATTATTATTTTTATGTCAATATGAACTTTTGTCTTGAATCTTTCGGATCTGAATATTCATACCACAATTAAGAAGAATTACACTAAAATTATGCCAAGTAGCACTCCGCATCAAAAATTCTGTTTTTATCATTTACCTACTCGAGGACGAGTAGGAATTAAGCTTGGGGATGCTTGATACGTCTCCAACGTATCTATAATTTTTGATTGCTCCATGCTATATTATCTACTGTTTTAAACATTATTGGGCTTTATTGTCCACTTTTATATTATTTTTGGGACTAACCTATTAACCAGAGGCCCAACCCAGAATTGCTGTTTTTTGCCTGTTTTAGGGTTTCGAAGAAAAGGAATATCAAACGGAGTCCAAACGGAATGAAACCTTCAGGAACATGATTTTCTCATCGAATACAACTCAGGAGACTTGGACCCTATGTCAAGGCACACAACAGGAAGCCACGAGGTAGGGGGGCGCGCCCTACCCTACCAGGCGCGCCCCCACCCTCGTGGGCCCCCTGTTACTCCACGGACGTACTTCTTCCTCCTATATATATCCACGTACCCCCAAACGATCAGAACAGGAGCCAAACCCCTAATTCCACCGCCATAACTTTCTGTATCCACGAGATCCCATCTTGGGGCCTGTTCGGGAGCTCCGCCGGAGGGGGCATCAATCACGGAGGGCTTCTACATCAACACCATAGCCCCTCCGATGAAGTGTGAGTAGTTTATATCAGACCTACGGGTCCATAGTTATTAGCTAGATGGCTTCTTCTCTATTTTTGGATCTCAATTCAATGTTCTCCCCCTCTCTTGTGGAGATCTATTTGATGTAATCTTCTTTTTGTGGTGTGTTTGTTGAGACCGATGAATTGTGGGTTTATGATCAAGTCTATCTATGAATAATATTTGAATCTTCTCTGAATTCTTTTATGTATGATTGGTTATCTTTGCAAGTCTCTTCGAATTATCAGTTTGGTTTGGCCTACTAGATTGATCTTTCTTGCATGGGAGAAGTGCTTAGCTTTGGGTTCAATCTTGCGGTGTCCTTTCCCGGTGACAGTAAGGGCAGCAAGGCACATATTGTATTGTTGCCATCAAAGATAACAAGATGGGGTTTTCTTCATATTGCATGAGTCTATCCCTCTACATCATGTCGTCTTGCTTACGACGTTACTCTATTTTTAACTTAATACTCTAGATGCATGCTGGATAGCGGTCGATGAGTGGAGTAATAGTAGTAGATGCAGGCAGGAGTCGGTCTACTTGTTTCGGACGTGATGCCTATATACATGATCATGCCTAGATATTCTCATAATTATGCTCAATTATGTCAATTGCTCAACAGTAATTTGTTCACCCACCGTAGAATACTTATGCTCTCGAGAGAAGCCACTAGTGAAACCTATGGCCCCCGGGTCTATCTTCATCATATTGTTCTCTTACTACTTTGCTATTTACTTTGCTTTTATTTTACTTTGCATCTTTATCATAAAAATACCAAAAATATTATCTTTATCATATCTATTAGATCTCACTCTCGTAAGTGGCCTCATAGGGATTGACAACCCCTATTTGCGTTGGTTGCGAGGATTTATTTGTTTTGTGCAGGTACGAGGGACTTGCGCGTAGCCTCCTACTGGATTGATACCTTGGTTCTCAAAAACTGAGGGAAATACTTATGCTACTTTGCTGCATCATCCCTTCCTCTTCGGGGAAAACCAACTTAGTGCTAAAAGAGGTAGCAGCGATGTAGGGGGGGCATCGAGGTCGGGGTCGGGCAGCATCGAGGTCATGGTCGGGGGCGGGGGCGGCGTCGAGGGTGTGCGGAGAGCGACGGGTCGCGCGCGGCGGCCAACGGCGATGCAGGACGGCGACAGCGGAGGAGTAGGGATTTGGGGGAAGTGGCCGTGGGGGAAGAACGAACCGCGCGGTTAAGTTAAAAGTAGCAGTAGCACGTTCCAGGAAGTGTGTTGCTGCTACGGTAGCTATAGCGTGTTTCTTAACAAGCGCTACTACTATTCCTTCTCTTTTTTATTTGCTTTCCATTTAATTTTATTTTCGTTAGCAGTAGCGCCTTTGTTCGTAAACGCGATGCTACAAAACAAGTAGCGGTAGCGCGATTCTACGTAGATCGCTACTACTATGTGTAGCCTATCGGCTAAGCTGTGGGAATTTTAGTAGTAGCGCTTTTGTACACGGGCGCGCTACTGCTATAACTGTATCTGTAGCGCGGTTTAAACACCGCGCTGCTGCTAATTAGCACCAGCATGCATTTTTAGCCCGCGCTACTACTAATATTCTGTGTATAAGGTTTTCCCTAGTAGTGATGAACCACATACGGATGTATATAGATGCATTTTAAGTGTAGATTCATTCATTTTGTTTCGTATGTAGTCCACCTAGCGGAATCTCTACAAACACTTATATTTAGGAACGGAGGGAGTACTATGTAAAGAGTTAGGTGTCGCACGGTGTCGAGAAAATATGGTGATAGTGTGAGGTGGGCCATGTAATCACTAAGCCTGCGTGTTTTCACTGCTCTTGCACTCCTTCGCCGTAAGAATGGAGAAAATTGTAATCTAGTAGTACCTCCTTTCGCCGAAAGCGTGGGACATCCAGCAGTCCTGCCAGCTCAGTAATAATGACCAATGAGTCGTCAAATCACATAGACCCAGCAGTAAGTTGGATGGACGAAGCAACCATCACTCTTGAATCCGCTTCTCCCTTCAACGCAGGCGCCAGTGAGAGGCCGCGTCCGCTCTTCCCGGGCATGAATGCGGCACCGATTGCCTTCCGTTCCGTTCAACACAAACTTGTTCGTGTTTTGTGTTATACCTTGAGTTCCTTGCTACCCAGCATTGTTCTTCTTTACCTTGGATATTACCACCTTTTATGTCAAGAATGTTGTGGGAATTTCACCACTTCTTATGCATTCTTGGTACAAGTGATACTTCTTGCCATATCCGTTCATTCTTAGACTATTGATTATTGAATTACCATTCTGACATTGGTCGAGCAACCCAACCCATAATTCGGGCGCACCTTTCAACCAATGTTTAATTGTGTATGTTTTCCTCGAGCATACTTTATTATATTATTTGATCTGACAAATGCTATCTCCTTATCCACATAATTGTGGAGATGCATCCTTTTGGATACCTCGTTGAATTATTGCTAAGTCCATCACCCACTTCCTCATCCTCCCCTTGGCTTAATGATGAACCCTTGATCGGAACTCGCTTTCATAGTTCATTTCCCAAGAGTCATATAATGTCATCTCGTCAATTGTGTTGCACCTCTTCTTCTCAGGCACCCCGAGTCTGAGATATCCTAACACCAATCAGATATGAATCCCGGTCAGATATGATGGTTGGGACGCATTTTCCAAGAGTTATAACATTGGTCTTTTTACGACTTAGTAAGGTGATGTCATGCCTAGCACACCTAACCGAAGGACCTATTGTTATAATTTTACTTTTACCAATGCTATCCATTCTTCATGAGGAATAGGACTTATTCTATAAGTTGTTCCTAATGGATCCTTTGTGTATCCATAGTCTGATCTTTACCCAGTGACCATGTCAATGCTATCTCGAAGCATGTATGTGGTAATCCGATTTTCGACAAGAACATTTGAATCCCAATGCTAAATGTTTCTCGCTCGATTATCCAAACACCGTTGTATGGGTAAGGTCATGAAATTTCTCCCACCTTACCTAAAGAGTTTTCTACATTATATCCTGTCATGGATATTATGCTCTGCTTGTCCTTGGGCAGGATATACCCTTGAAATATGTGTGTGTAAACACATTTTCCTTTCCATTGATCTGTTTAATCTGATAAACATATTTTCTTTTCCATTGTTTGGTTTAACCTTTCTTGTGATATATATGATCTATGTGGTAAAATTCTCCTGCTTATGTTAACACATCGGTGTACAACTCTGTTAGTGAGACTCTGTTTCTACTGTTGATGACTTTCCGGTAACCGCCGATGGACGAGAACTTTGCCTATTGGTCCGCCTCGTTCAACGAGCAGGAGAATGGTTCTCTTCGTCCCTCGCCCATGGTATCGATGATGTTGCCGACATAATCAACAGGCTACCCTCTGACATGCTATGCTCTAACATGCCTTGCTTACAGTATCATGCAAGACGTCGCCGCCCTTCCTACTTTTAACCCACATGGTGGGCCCATAACCCACAGGTCCCAGGATCGAAACCTGACTCTCATGTACACCCCCTGTTTCCAAGGTTCCTCGCGCGTGGCCTCGTATGTAATTCACGAGCCACCTTTAGGTTTGATATCGGACACAATACTTATTCCTGTTGCTTTGACCCTTTCACGCCCTATATCAGGCATAGAACGATTGCCTGCCCGCTTGAAACCTTTCATGGTACCTTTTTACTTGCTCTCGATATCTTCTAAGTTCAATTTGAGAGTTACTTTGCGACACCTTCCCCGATGTTATCGACCAGATAGTCGACCTTGCAGAGGTCTGTTCTCCCGGAATGCCCACCCTTTATTCTTTTGTAAGTACGGTGAAATTCCGAAGAAAAGATGATGACTTCATCATGGTGACCTGAAGCAGACAAATGAAGACGTCAATGTAATGGATCGACATCGTTGAGAATAGCAACCAAGACCGATAAGATTCATTAGAATTTCGTAACCAGATCTTTCCCCCTTACTACACCTCTTAAATCTCGGGACGAGATTTCTTGTAGTGGAGGAGAATTGTGACGCCTGGATAATTAAGTTATCATAATCCTCTGCTAATGATGCCACATCACCACGATTACTGTTGTTAAACTCGTGTTAATTCGAAACCGGTTCAAATTCAAAATTTAAAAATAAATTCAAACAAATAAAGTTTTCAAATGTCAAAACAAAAAATGTTTGATGGGTTGCAAATATTCACTAGCTAATTTCATGTGGCAACCAACATCATTTGGCTCTCCCTTTAATCACTAGGAAAATATAAAGTGGCCCAACGGCATATTAATTGGCTTATTCAATTTCCAAAAATGCTTGAACAATCCCGTTGGCTCTAAAACTTTTTATGCAACACCACAATGTTGTTCTCAAATTGTGTGCCCAATTTCAAGTTTGACTAAATTCACTTTTGTCACTAAAATAAATACAAACAGTGGCTAACTGAAATACATAAAGGTAAAATAGAAAATGGCCTAACTAACTGTTGTGCCACTGGGCCTTTGATGACAACACTACTTTTGGCCCAGCCCACACTCCCACTTACCCCCTTCCTCTCGCTACAGTACAGGAGGCAGAGGCCATGGCGTGGCCTCAGCACACCCGCCTATGGCGCGGATGGCCACACGTCGAGCATCCACCGTCTCCCCGCCGCCGGCAAGGCCTACTTTACCTCGTCGACCCCCCTGGCGAACCCTAGACCCCACTCACCCCTCTCCTTCACTTGCCCTCCTCTCTCCCGCGCGCAACAGAGCCACCGCCGCCATGGTTCTCATCGTCCTTGCACACACCGAGCTCCCCGCGCCCTAGGAACTTGCTCATCCGCTTCCCCGTTGTCGACCACGTCGTCTCTAAGGCCCAGGTCAAGCGAGGACGCCTCCAAGCCCGGGATCGACCGCCTTCTTCAACCTCTACCCGTCGGCGTTCTCCGTCAATCCGCTGTCGTTCGTCCACCCCGGCGTCCACAAGCCGTCTGCATGACCTCACGGTGAGCACCACATCAAAAGCACCATGTTTCCCATTCGATTCCTCCCCGTAGCTGCCATCCCCACCTGTAGCATTGACCCCGTCCATCCCATGCTCCGGCCGCTGCCGTTTAGCCGCCCCGTGCTTCAGCCGCCATAGATGGGAGCTCGCCTCGTCCACGCATGCGCTCGACCATCCACACATGGCCGCGCTCGCGCACTCGCTTGCGCCGTGCCTACCGCTGCTCCCGTGCCTCGGTTGGTGGCGCTCGTCGCGAGCTCCTAGCCGCGCCCGCCGACGCGTGATGCGTCATCACGCACGCCCGAGTCGTGCCCCGCGCCCAGCTGCTGCGCTACTGCCCTGTTGCTCACCTGCTGCCACGAGCTGCTTCTGTTGCTGATGCTGCTGCCGCTAGCCCGTCCCTACTCGCTGCTGACTTGCTGCTGCTCAGCTGCGGTCGCCCCCTGCCTCGCCCCCGCCTCTGCTACTCGCCGGCGCCCGCGTCGACCTCCACCCGACCGCGCCCTCGCCCCGCTGCCTCCCGCTTCGCCCGGCGCCTCCCCACCAGGCCCGCTCGCACGTGGCTGCGCGCGCCCGCGTCGCCGGTAGCTCCCCTGCCTGCCTCCGCCGCATGCCCGCGCCACGCGCCGCTCGCGCCGCCCGCCCGCACCGGCCACCACTCGCCAGGCCACGCCCCTCGCCCCGCGTCGCCCGCCTCCGGCCACTGGCCCCTGCGCCGATGCCCCATCGCTCCCCGTCAGCGTGGCCCGCCCGGGCATTGGCGCCCGGTGCCCATGCACGCGCCCAACCCCCGTTTGTGGCCTGGGCCTATGACAACAGGCCCCACGCCCCTTTTCCAAAAAAAGGAAGTAATGAAATTAATTATTTAATTAATTAACCAATTAATTAGCTTAATTAACTTTGTTTAGTTTACCTAATTAACTTGATTAGTTAATTAAAACTGTTAGTTAGTTACTAGTCAATGACAGACGGGCCCCACTGCCCGGTTTGACCAGTCGACGGTCAGTGTTGACTGCTGATGTCATAAAACCAATTTCAAATTAAATTAAATAATTAATTAAATTCCAGAAATTAATAAATTCTTTTAAAATCAATATAAAATAAACCGTAGCTCGGATGGAAAAACTTTGTACATGAAAGTTGCTCAGAACGACGAGACGACTCCGAATATGCAGCCCGTTCGTCCGCCACGCATCCCTAGCATAGCAAACACGCAACTTTCCCCCTCCGATTCATCTGTCCGAAAACGCGAAACACCAGGGATATTTTCACGGATGTTTCCCCCTTCACCGATACAACCTCTTACCGCGTTAGGGCACTCCTAGCACTGCTACTTGTCATGTCATGCATCGCTAGGCATCTATTTGCTTAATATTTATTGTTTCTTCCCCCTCTTCTCTCGCTAGACACTGAGACCAACGTCGCTGCTACCCAGTACGACTACGGTGTTGACGACCCCTCTCTCTTGCCAGAGCAACCAGGCAAGCCCCCCCCTTGATCACCAGATATTGCCTATTCTTCTCTATACTGCTTGCATTAGAGTAGTGTAGCATGTTACTGTTTTCTTTTAATCCTATCCTGATGCATAGCCTGTCCTTGCTACTACTGCTGTTACCTTTACCTGCAATCCTAATGTATAGGATGCTAGTTTATCATCAGTGGCCCTACATTCTTGTCCGTCTGCCATGCTATACTATCGGGCCGTGATCACTCGGGAGGTGATCACGGGTATATACTATATACTTTATACATGGTACATGTGATGACTAAAGCCAGGTTGGCTCGAGGAGTACCCGCGGTTGATTCACGAATTGGGGGCTGGAAGGACATACTTTCCCGACGGCCCTCTGTGTGGATCTTTGTGGCGAAGCGACAGGGCAGGTTGAGACCACCTAGGAGAGAGGTGGGACTCGCCCTGGTCGGCATTCGTGGTTATTTCAAGATAACACATTTAACGAGATCTTGGTATTTGATCTGAGTCTGGCTACTGGCCTATACGCACTAACCATCTACGCGGGGACAGTTACGGGCACTCGACGTCGTGGTATCAGCCGAAGCCTTCGTGACGTCAGCGACTGAGTGGTGCACGCTGGGTTGGAATGGAACGCCTACTCTTGTATGAGGGAGGCTAGGTCTGCTCACCGGCCGTGTAAGCAACGTGCAGGTGTGCAATGGGCGATGGGCCCAGACCCCTGCGCCATAGAATTTAGACCGGCGTGCTGACCTCTCTGTTGTGCCCAGGTAGGGCTCTGACGTGTTGATCTTCCGAGGCCGGGCATGACCCAGGAAAGTGTGTCCGACCAAATGGGATCGAGCGTGTTGGGAAATGTGGTGCACCCTTGCAGGGAAGTTAATCTATTCGAATAGCCGTGATCTTCGGTAACAGGACGAGTTGGAGTTGTACCTTGACCTTATGACAACTAGAACCGGATACTTAATAAAACACACCCTTCCAAGTGCTAGATACAACCAGTGATCGCTCTCTCATAGGGCGACGAGGGGAGGATCGCCTGATAGGATTATGCTACACGATGCTACTTGGAGGACTTCAGTCTACTTTCTTCTACATGCTGCCAGACGGAGGCTGCCAGAAGCATAGTCTTTGATAGGATTAGTTATCCCCCTCTTATTCTGGCATTCTGCAGTTTAGTCCACATATGATAGCCTTTTTCATTTGATACCAATGCATACATATGTAGTGTAGCTCCTTGCTTGCGAGTACTTTGGATGAGTACTCACGGTTGCTTTGCTCCCCCTTTCCCCCCTTTCTATACTCGATTGCTGCGACCAGACATTGGATCCCAGGAGCCAGACGCCACCGTCGACGACGACTACTACTACTCGGGAGGTGCCTACTACTACGTGCAGCCCGCTGACGACGACCAGGAATAGTTTAGGAGGATCACAGGCAGGAGGCCTGCGCCTCTTTCGATCTGTATCCCAGTTTGTGCTAGCCTTCTTAAGGCAAACTTGTTTAACTTATGTGTGTACTCAGATATTGTTGCTTCCGCTGACTCGTCTATGATTGAGCTCTTGTATTCGAGCCTTCGAGGCCCCTGGCTTGTAATATGATGCTTGTATGACTTATTTTATTTGTAGAGTTGTGTTGTGATATCTTCCCGTGGGTCCCTGATCTTGATCGTACACATTTGCGTGTATGATTAGTGTACGATTGAATCGGGGGCGTCCCATCACCCACACCCCATGTTATGCTGCGGCGACGGCGGCCTCACACCGTAGCTGAACCAGTGAACCCTCGTACTCCTCTCCACGTGGGCATCCACTGCCGCGTCTTCCCCGGCTTCGCGTTGTCCCGTTCCTAGGCCTCGCCGTCGTCCACCGCCCTGGTGCTCTCGACGCGGCGTGGTCAACGTGGTCAAGGAACGACTTCCATCGGAAGAGTACTGTACATGGAGAGGTTGACAAATGGGTCCACGGCAGCCGCAAGGAAGTGTCTCCTTATTACGCTGAAAATAATTATTCCTCCACCCAACAAGAGGGACCCACCGGATGGGCCACCGTATTTGGCGAAAAAAACGTTTCCCCCCTGACTGCTGGGACCCACCGGACGGGCCAATGTATTTCACAAAAAAACGTTCCCCCCGTTGTCAGCTCGGACCCACCGGAGGTGCCTCCTTATTACGCACAAAAAAATGAATACTCCCCTGCTAGTTGGGACCCACCTTGGTGGGAGGCTGACTTGTGAGCCTACTAAGTTGACGAGGACGGAGTGCTTTGTCAACTTAGTCAATATGAACGATTCTAGATCCAGTGCCCGTACGATGTCCATCCAACGGTCATAGTGCTTCTACAACCTCTGGTCTTCTTGCTCCAGCCGCCCAAAGCAGCGCCGGTCGTGTCGCATGCTCCTGCCTCCCGTGGCCAGCTGTGCTGCCGCAGAGGCCTCACCGCCACCTACTATTACCACCGCTGGCCAGGCCCTGTGGCGACGGCAGCCTCACACCGCAGCTGAACCAGTGAACCCTCATACTCCTCTCCGCGCGGGCTTCCACTGCCGCGTCTTCCCCAGCTCCGCCTCGTCCCCTTCCTAGGCCTCGTCGTCGTCCACCGCCCTGGTGCTCTCGGTGCGGCGTGGTCAACGTGGTCAAGAAACGACTTCCATCGGAAGAGTACTATACGTGGAGAGGCTGACAGCTGGGTCCATGGTGGCCGCAAGGAAGTGCCTCCTTATTACATGCAAAATAATTATTCCTCCACCTGACAGCAGGGACCCACCGGACGGGCAACTGTATTTCATGAAAAAAACGTTTCCCCCTAACTGCTGGGACCTACCAGCTGCATCTTTGCATGCAAGGAAGTGCGTTCGGGCAAAAAAATGATTCACCCCCCTGACTGCTGGGACCCACCAGCTACATCTTCGCAGGCAAGGAAGTGCTTGACAGTCGGGACCCACCTGGTCGAAGCATACGTAGCGTTGTCATTCTGGTCGCGAACGTGTACATACATACTGGTCGATGTAGAGGCGCGCACATGTCGTAGTAGAGGCGCGCACGTAGCATGTACACATACGTACAACGGCCAGTGTGCAAGAAAGAAAATACGGCCACGTACGTACATACGGGCAGGGTCTCGAACGCCTACTCGCGCATACGTACGGCCAGGGCTCGTCTACATGGCTGGGTCGGAAAGGAGAAACTGCGTCGTCGTGTTCATGGGGAGCCAACCGGCTGGGTCGGAACGGAATGCCTCGTCGTGTTCATCGGGAGGGCTTGGACGGAACAGCCGATGGAAATGAGGCCTGGTGTACTGCAGAACGGAGGAAATGGCCTTGTGTTTGACCGGCCACGGTCGAAACGGGATCCTGTACATCAGGAGGGGTCTGGCATACCGCAAAACGGAGAAAACGGACATCCTACGGTCGAAACAGGGGTCCTGTTGATCGGGAGGGGTATGGCGTACCGCAAAACGGAGGAAACGGACTTGTGTTGGAGCGCTACGATCGAAACGGGGGTCCTGTTCATCGGGAGGGGTGTGGCGTACCACAAAACGGGACTCCACGGGATACTATTCATCTCTATCGTCGACCCCCTCCAACCTCCACGGGCTACTGTTCATCCACCATCGACCCCCTCCAACCTCCACGGGCTACTGTTCATCCACCGTCGACCTCCTCTAGCCTCCACCTGCGACAGTTCATCCACGGGCTCCTGTTCATCCAGCCTCCACCGCGGCTACTCCACCAGCTATTGTTCAACCAGCCCTCTCCATGGGCTCCTGTTCAACCACCCCTCCACGGGCTACTGTTCATCCGGCCCTCCATCATCTATTGTTCATCCTGCCCTCCACGGGGTGGTCCTGTTCATCCAGCCCTCCACGGGGTCCTGTTCATCCAGCCCCAACTGGCTCGATCGATCGGGGTCCTGTTCATCCAGAGGCAACACCACGGGGTCCTGTTCATCCACCCCCACCGGGAACTGTTCATCCAAACCCCCCCAGCAACGCTCACTGTTCATCCATAGGTAGCATCGATCGACTTCAGTTAGCAGCAGTAGCGAAGGAATCGCTCGATTGGGTTCAGTTAACAGCCATCGATCGATCGCTCAGGTTCAGTAACGCGTAGCCTACAGTGCAATCGCTCTGGTTCATTTAGAGCCCAATGCCTCGCTCGGGTTCAGTTAGAGCCCAACGCCTCACACCCATGCGCGTGCGTGTATGAGAGAAACACGCATCGCTCGGCCCCGACCACCCACCGTAACCGGGAACCCCCCGATATTTTCCTCGCCCTCGCTTCTACCATGATTTTTTCTGTCATGGACGGCCCAAAGAATATCATGCAGTTGCATCTCCGACCCGCCCAGGACGAAAAGCCCATTTTCTGTCATGATTTTTTGTCATGGAAGTAGGACCCCACCACATCTATGATGATACCGGGTTTGTCACAATTATCGTCATAGAAGTGTCATAAGTATGACAGAAAAAAAATCGTTCGGCCCAAAATGTCATGGATGTGTCTTCTTTTGTAGTGTACTCTACTAGCATGACTCTAATATCACCATCTTCATATCTCAAAACAATCATAAAGAATCAAACTTCTCATAGTATTCAACGCACTTTATATGAAAGTTTTTATTATACCCATCTTGGATGCCCATCATATTAGGACTAGTTTTATAGCCAAAGCAAATTACCATGCTGTTCTAAAAGACTCTCAAAATAATATAAGTGAAGCATGAGAGATCAATAATTTCTATAAAATAAAACCACCACCGTGCCCTAAAAATATATAAGTGAAGTACTAGAGCAAAATTATCTAGCTCAAAAGATATAAGTGAAGCACATAGAGTATTCTAATAAATTCCGATTCATGTGTGTCCCTCCCAAAAGGTGTGTACAGCAAGGATGATTGTGGTAAGCTAAAAAACAAAGACTCAAATCATACAAGATGCTCCAAGCAAAACACATATCATGTGGTGAATAAAAATATAGCCTCAAGTAAAGTTACCGATAGACGAAGACGAAAGAGGGGATGCCTTCCGGGGCATCCCCAAGCTTAGGCTTTTGGTTGTCCTTGAATTTTACCTTGGGGTGCCTTGGGCATCCCCAAGCTTAGCTCTTGCCACTCCTTATTCCAAAATCCATCAAATCTTTACCCAAAAACTTGAAAACTTCACAACACAAAACTTCAACAGAAAATCTCATGAGCTCCGTTAGTATAAGAAAATAATACACCACTTTAAGGTACTGTAATGAACTCATTCTTTATTTATATTGGTGTTAAACCTACTGTATTCCAACTTCTCTATGGTTTATAAACTCCATTACTAGCCATAGATTCATCAAAATAAGCAAACAACACACGAAAAACAGAATCTGTCAAAAACAGAACAGTCTGTAGAAATCTGTAACTTTCGAATACTTCTGTAACTTCAAAAATTCTGAAAAATTAGGAAGGCCTATATAATTTTTTTATGAATCCTGTAAAAAAGGAATCGGTATTTTATCACACTTCTGTTAAAAATTAAAACTAATCTCCTGGGTGCAAAAGTTTCTGTTTTCCAGCAGGATCAAATCAACTATCACCGTAAGCTATCCCAAAGATCTTACTTGGCACAAACACTAATTAAACACAAAAAAACACATCTAACCAGAGGCTATATGACTTATTCAAAGCAAAACATAACCTAAAAAGGAAGAACAAAAATAAAATTGGGTTGCCTCCCAACAAGCGTTATTCTTTAAAGCCATTAAGCTAGGCATCTATAATTTTAATGATGCTCACATAAAAGATAGCAATTGAAACACGAAGGGCATATGAAAATCACATCTAAGTCTAACATACTTCCTACGCATAGGCATTATATAAGCAAACAAACTATCAAGACAAGCAAAAACTAGCATATGCAAGGAAGGAGAAAGAAACAATATCAATCTCAACATAACGAGAGGTAATTTAGTGACACGAAAATTTCTACAACCATATTTTCCTCTCTCATAATAATGACATGTAGGATCATAATCAAATTCAACAATATATCTATCACATAAAATTTTCTCTTCATGATCCACATGTATGCAAAGTTGACACTCTTCCAAAATAGTGGGATTATCATAAAATAAAGACATTACCTCTCCGTACCCACTTTTATCAAAAACTTCATAACATTGAACGTTATCCAAATATGTGGGATCTAAAGTTGACACTCTTCCAAACCCACTTTCAATATTATTGCAAACATTATTATCAATCTCATATTCATCATGGGGCTTAAATAAACTTTTAAGATTATAAGAAGAATCACCCCAATCATGATCATTGCAACAAGTAGTAGACATAGCAAAATTAGAATCCCCAAGCTTAGGGTTTTGCATATTATTAGCACAATTGATATTAATAGAATTTATAATAACATCATTGCAATCATGCTTTTTATTCAAAGATCTATCGTGAATCACTTCATAAAGCACTTCATCACAATTTTCAGATTCACGGATTTCAAGCAAAACTCCATAAAGATAATCTAGTGCACTCAACTCACTAGCAATTGGTTCGATATAATTGGATCTCTTAAAAAGATTAGAAAGTGGATGATGATCCATAAGTTTTGGTTCTGATTTGCAATGAATACAAAATTATTCCAAGCAAACAAGCCAAATAAGACATCAAGACAAACGAAAAGACGAATGGGAGAAGGGCAAAGAAAAGGCAAATCTTTTCAAAAATTGTTTTAGAGGTGGGGGAGAGGAAAACGAGAGGCGAATGGCGAATAATGTAATGTGAGGGAGAAGAGTTTATGGTGGGCACTTGGTATGTCTTGACTTGGCATAGATCTCCCCGGCAACGCCGCCAGAAATCCTTATTGCTACCTCTTGAGCATGTGTTGGTTTCCCTTGAAGAGGAAAGGGTGATGCAGCAAAGTAGCATAAGTATTTCCCTCGGTTTTGAGAACCAAGGTAGCAATCCAGTAGGAGACAACGGACAAGTAACCTAGTACCCGCACAAACAATCAAGAACCTTGTAACCAATGTGATAAAGGGGTTGTCAATCCCTTCACGGTCACTCGCAAAAGTGTGATCTAATGTACATAGTAAAGTAAATATTTTTGGTATTTTTGTTGTATAGATTGGAAAGTAAAGATTGCAAAATAGTAAATGAGATGCGATGTAAATAAAAGAGATGTAATATAATAGGAAAGAGACCCAGGGGCCATAGGTTTCACTAGTGGCTTCTCTCAAGATAGCATGTATTACGGTGGGTGAACAAATTACTGCCGAGCAATTGATAGAAAAGCGCATAGTTATGAAGATATCTAAGACAATGATCATGAATATAGGCATCCCGTCCATGTCAAGTAGACCGAAACGATTATGCATCTACTACTATTACTCCACACATCGACCGCTATCCAGCATGCATCTAGAGTATTAAGTTCATAAGAACAGAGTAACGCTTTAAGCAAGATGACATGATGTAGAGGGATAAACTCAAGCAATAAGATATAAACCGCATCTTTTTATCCTCGATGGCAACAATACAGTACATGCCTTGCTGCCCCTACTGTCACTGGGAAAGGACACCGCAAGATTGAATCCAAAGCTAAGAACTTCTCCCATTGCAAGAAAGATCAATCTAGTAGGCCAAACTAAACCGATAATTCAAAGAGACTTGCAAAGATATCAAATCATGCATATAAGAATTCAGAGAAGAGCCAAATAATATTAATAGATAATCATGTTCATAAAACCACTATTCATCGGATCTCGACAAACACACCGCAAAAGAGTATTGCATCGAATAGATCTCCAAGAACATCGAGGAGAACTTTGTATTGAGAATGAAAGAGAGAGAAGAAGCCATCTAGCTAATAACTATGGACCCGAAGGTCTGTGGTAAACTACTCACGCTTCATCGGAGAGGCAATGGTGTTGATGTAAAAGCCCTCCGTGATCGATTCCCCCTCCGGCAGATCGCCAGAAAAGGCTCCAAGATGGGATCTCATGGGTACAGAAGGTTGCGATGGTGGAAAAGTGGTTTCATGGCTCTCCCTGATGTTTCTAGGGTATAAGAGTAATATAGGCGAAAGAAGTACGTCGGTGGAGCTACAAGGGGCCCACGAGGGTGGGGGGCGTGCCTATCCCCCTGGGCATGCCCTCCCGCCTCGTGGCTTCCTCGTGGAGTTCCAGACTTCAACTCCAAGTCTTTTGGATTGCTTTTGGTCCAAGAAACATCATCGCGAAGGTTTCATTCCGTTTGGACTCCATTTGGTATTCCTTTTCTGCAAAACTCTAAAATACGCAAAAAACCATAAACTGGCAGTGGGCCTCCGGTTAATAGGTTAGTCCCAAAGATAAAATAAAAGAGCATATTAAAGCCCATTAAACAACCAAAACAGATAATATAATAGCATGGAACAATAAAAAATTATAGAAACGTTGGAGACGTATCAAGCATCCCCAAGCTTAATTCCTGCTCGTCCTCGAGTACGTAAATGATAAAAACAGAATTTTTGATGTGGAATGCTACCTAACATAATTATCAATGTAATTTTATTTATTGTGGCATGAATGTTCAGATCCGAAAGATTCAAGACAAAAGTTTAATATTGACATAAAACAATAATACTTCAAGCATACTAACAAAGCAATCATGTCTTCTTAAAATAACATGGCCAAAGAAAGCTATCCCTCCAAAATCATATAGTCTGGCTATGCTCTATCTTCATCACACAAAATATTTAATCATGCACAACCTCGATAACAAGCCAAGCAATTGTTGCATACTTTTGATGTTCTCAAACTTTTTCAATCTTCACGCAATACATGAGCGTGAGCCATGGACATAGCACTATAGATGGAATAGAATGGTGGTTGTGGAGAAGACAAAAAGGAGAAGATAGTCTCACAACAACCAGGCGTATCAACGGGCTATCGAGATGCCCATCAATATATATCAATCTGAGTGAGTAGGGATTGCCATGCAACGGATGCACTAGAGCTATAAATGTATGAAAGCTCAACAAAAGAAACTAAGTGGGTGTGCATTCAACTTGCTTGCTCACGAAGACCTAGGGAATTTTGAGGAAACCCATCATTGGAATATACAAACCAAGTTCTATAATGAAAAATTCCCACTAGTATATGAAAGTGACAAAATAAGAGACTCTCTATCATGAAGATCATGGTGCTACTTTGAAGCACATGTGTGGAAAAAGGATAGTAGCATTGTCCCTTCTCTCTTTTTCTCTCATTTTTTTGTTTTTTTTTTGTTTTTTTGGGCCCACTCTTTTTTTGGCCTCTTTTTTTATTTTTTATCTTTTTCGCCTGGAGTTTCATCCCAACTTGTGGGGGAATCATAGTCTCCAACATCCTTTCCTCACTGGGACAATGCTCTAATAATGATGATCATCACACTTTTATTTACTTACAACTCAAGAATTATAACTCGATACTTAGAACAAAATATGACTCTATGTGAATGCCTCCGACGGTGTACCGGGATGTGCAATGAATCAAGAGTAACATGTATGAAAGAATTATGAATGGTGGCTTTGTCTCCTATAACCTTCGATCCTCACACGCACAGTTCGGGACCCCCTACCCGAGATCGGCCAGTTTTGACACCGACATTGATGCTTTCATTGAGAGTTCCATTGTGCCATCGACGGTGGGATCGATGGCTCGCCCTGTCATTAACAACAACATTACCTCTAGAGAGACCCTAGCTCTGGGACAACTCCTCTAGCTCGGGAGTTTCACCATGGGCGCCCGTACGACCTTTAAGCCAAGGGCTGCCCTCGAGATCGCTAAACATCATCTTTGCGTTGGCCTCGAACACCCCGAAAAGCTGGATCCGGCATATGTTTCGTCCTTAAATGAATTACTTGATCGCATCGCCGCCCTGGGAGTAGCAATAGACTATAATCGGATTGGGCTTAAACCCGATCAGAGGAAATCAGGTCCCCGTCGATCACCCATCTGGTAGCGGTTGTGGAGGAACAAACCGATGATACTTCTCCCCCTAAGTTGAGAACAAGCTATGTTCGGATTTCCGAGTCCTATGAGCCAGATACCCATCTTCAGGAAGAGACCTCATGTCCTCCGAACATAGAACCGGGCATTGAGCCCGAAGACTACCAAGACACTCAGGACCCTGGATTGGTGACTTCGCAAATTCTTCAAACTCCGGATGCAATAATGGGTCAGGATTCAGATTTTAGCCCGCCCACCCACCACATGCAATATTCCCCAACAATTTGGGTCCTCCAGACGTATGCGACCCAATGTACATGCGGCAACAACTTGATGAAAGAGTCCGCCACTTTTCGGCTAGGTTCCTCCTTGTCAAAAATAAGATCAAGGACTACCGTGACGATGACGCGGTTTCAATATTTCGCCGAAATTGCATGGACGGGGGAATCCTTAATGCCCTCAACTGCCGCCGCATACTGCACTTTGCAGTTCTGGCACACATCATACATAAGTACACTGCAATGGAAAGCACCTAGAAGGCACAAACAGCTCAGTGGGAACCCCCTGCCTTCAAGCAGCCCGCCAGACGGACAAAAAGGATGCACCCCTATGGGGCACCTGATCAACATCCCATGGAGAAAAAAGTGAAGCCCTTTACGGGACACAAACCTGTCCTTGACGAACTGCTTGATAAACCTTGTAATATACATACAACGCCGGATACCGAACCAACACATAGCCTTCGGACATGTTGGGTACTTCAGCAGGTGGCTAAGAGCGGTGAGGCCATCCTCACCAGCATTCCTTTAGAGAGGCACTCTTCGGAAAATGCCGATCTCGATGTTTTAACGGTCTTCGAGACCTTTTCTTCCAACAATCGGCGCAAGAGGGCACTGCGCGTCCTGGCCGAAGTCAACCAGGTAGCCGTAGTAAAGCCTTGGAATGACATGGTGATAACCTTCACCGTCGATGATGAGCCAAGGGCCAGATCAGTCCGAGCACCAGCCGCTTTGGTCATAAACCCAATAGTAGATGGCTTTCGGCTCACCAAAGTACTCATGGACGGTGGCAGCAGATTAAACCTCATCTACGAAGATACGCTCCAGAAAATGCAGATGGACAAAAGTCGCATTGAGCAAAGCGGCACCACTTTCCGAGGCATCATCCCCAATCGAGAAGCAATAAGCTCGGGGAGGATCAAACTCGACGTCGTATTCGACACGCTGGACAACTATAGGTCCGAAGAGTTGCTCTTCCACGTGGCACCTTTCCACATCGGATATCACACCCTGTTAGGGCGAGAAGCATTCATACACTTTCAAGTTATACCCCATTAAGGGTACATGAAGCTCAAAATGCCAGGGCCCAATGGAGTGATATCACTATCACCAGTGATCCGGATATAGCACTCCGCGCCAAAAACTAAACCTCATCCCTAGCCCTCGAGGCGCTATCCAAGGCCCTTGCGGCCGAGGAACTGACTACTCTGCGCTCTACAGTGGACAAGGACGATGTAATCCTCGACAAGAGGCCCAAATCCACTTCCTTTGAACCAGCAGACGAAATAGTCAAATTTCAAGTACACTCAACGGATCCTAATAAAACTGCAGCCATTGGAGCACAGCTGGATCCAACGATCGACGCCACCTTAAGAGCATTTTTGCGCGAAAATCGGGACACCTTTGCCTCGCATCCTTTGGATATACCAGGAATCCCATGCAGACTAGTCAAACACAGCCTCAATATAATAAAAGGCTTTAAACTAGTCAAGAAAATGTCGCGGTGATTTCCTGAACCCAAGCGACAAGCCATGGGGGAAGATCTAGCCAAACTACTTGAAGCTGGATTCATCGGAGAGGTCAAACACCCGGACTGGCTAGCAAACCTGGTCATGGTGCCAAAGAAGGATAAATCCTGGCGCCTTTGTGTCGATTTCAAAGACCTGAACAAGGCTTTGCCCTAAGGACCCATTTCCACTGCCCTGCATTGACCAAATCATTGATGCAACTGCAGGACATGATTCACTGTGCTTCCTCGGTGCATACTCTGGATACCATCAAATTAAGATGAGGGAATCCGATCAAGCCGCAACGACATTCATCACCCCATATGGGCCTTTCTGCTTCAAAAATATGCCTTTCGGACTCAAAAATGCTGGCGCCACCTACCAACGCATGATTCAAACATGCCTGGGAAAACAAATTGGCAAGACAGTGGAGGCATACGTAGATGATGTAGTCATCAAAACTAAACATGTCGAATCATTGGTGGATGACTTGCGCCTCACATTCGACAACCTCCGAACATACGACATACGGCTCAATCCAGAAAAATGCGTTTTCGGCATCCCAGCCAGAAAGCTGATCGGGTTCATTGTTTCCAATAGAGGAATCAAAGCAAATCCAACCAAAATTCGAGCCTTCTCGCAATTGGCAACACCAACATACCTAAAGCAGGTCCAAAAACTAGCTGGGTGTGTGGCAGCCTTGAGCCGCTTTATCTCCAGGTTGGGAGAAAATGCACTACCACTTTATCGCCTGCTGTGATGTACCAATCACTTCGAGTGGACGGATGTCGGTGTTCTAGGAACGGGGGTCCCCAGACTTGCCTGCCTGCGGCCCGCGGCGTGGCTCAAAAGGGGGCCCAGCGTGGCCCATCTTCATCAACACAGACCCAAGACCCTCGCGAGGGGCCAAGCCTCGCGGGGCGGACGACACGAAGCTTCCTCAGGCACGGCCTCATCAGGCTGGCTCGCGAGGACGCGGAGAGATCAAGGCGGGGTACCTCACGAGGTGCCCGTGACGCAAGCCATGACGACCAAGGGTGCCAGGCAGGCGCCAGCCGCGCAGTGTCCTCCTTTCCTCTTTGGTGCAAAGGGAGCAAGCGCAGGCGAGAGCATCAAGCAAAGGCACCCGTTTCGGTGCAAAGAGACCAAGACCAGTCCAACGGCAGGGAGGAAGTCATTGTGGAGCCCAAGCCAGCGTCACCACCAGAGCCTTTGGCAGGCGAGGACCAACTTTAGTCAGGATAAGTGTACCAGATGTTCCCCTTCAAAATGGCCAATTGTTGGCGCCCTTCCCGCTCAATATTTGGGAAGAGGCCCAGGGCCTTTGCCTATAAATAGGACTAGCCACCCACAGGGTAGAGGAGAGATCGGAGATCGGGTCGAAATCAGAGAGAGAATCGAGAAGAGAGAGAGAGAGAGAGAGAGAGAGAGAGAAGGGTGACTGAATTCCTCCTAGCAGTTCATCCCCCCAGCCAAGAACAGACCCTCGCGAGGCTGTTCTTCCTTGTATTGCTCATCACCATCAGCCCAAGAGGCAATCCACCACACCACACACTGGAGTAGGGTATTACACCACAACGGTGGCATGAACCAGTATAAACCCTGTGTCTCTTGTGCTGTTCTTTCCATAGCTTAGATCTTAGCGCGGCGGTGGGGCGCAGGTAGGTAGAAGGCGAAATCTCCGCGCGCACCCCAGTGTTCGAACCTCAAGGGTCTGCCGGAATCCGAAATCCGACATTTGGCGCGCCAGGTAGGGGTGCGCCGGAATTCGTCTTCCACCACCCTGTTCTCCTCCGACCATCGCGTCCATGTCTGACGCTCGTCGGGCCCGCGCCGAGCGCTGGGCCACTCTCGCTTCCCGCGTCGCCCAGACGGCTCTTGTTGGTGGACGTCCTCGCCGTTCCCCATCACCTGCCGTCAACGCTGCCACCGGCCCGACGGGGGACGAGCAGCAAGCATCGTCTCAGCATCCGTCCGTGCGGCAAGACGGCCGCACCGCTACTCCCTCGCTCACCCCAGTTGGTTCTTCGTCCCGCACTCTCCGCGCACCCATGGAGGCTCGAGCTGCGCTATCGCGGCAAACGAGCTCCTGCGCTACCGTCCCGTCGACGACGTCTACGAAGAATGGCTCGACCACGTCGCCGAGCTCGTCCGCGCCGCAGGGGGCTCTCCTGTGTCGTTCGTTACGCTGCACCGCACCACGCCCTGTGCGGGCGACGAAGCTCCGAGGGCGCCCCAGCCGCCTCCTCCTCAAGAAGGCACCATGGCTCCAAGGCGCGTGGCCCCTGGGCGGAACCTGCTCCGTCAGGTGCTAGCGCGGCAACAGCAGAGCTGCCAAGAAGTCCCTCGCCCGCAAGAAGCTGCCCGGACGCTCCCTGCTCCAGCACGTTGCGACCATGTTCCTGCTCCCGCACGTCAAGACCCCGCGCTGCTCCCAGCTGCAACGCGTGGGGACATGCAAGACCAAGCTCTCCGTCACCCAAGGCCTCCCGTGGCCACAGCAGGCTGCCATGCCTTCACCACCGAGCTACGCAGCGTTGCGTGGCCCGGCAAGTTCAAGCCAGACCTGCCTCCTCGTTACGACGGCACGGCCGACCCTGCGGAGTTCCTCCAGCTCTATGAGCTAGGCATCGAAGCTGCCAACGGAGACGAGAAGGTCATGGCGAACTGGTTTCCCATGGCACTCAAGGACAGGGCCCGCACCTGGCTCCTGAACCTGGCTCCAGGCACGATCTCCTCCTGGGACGAGATGCGCACCCGCTTCATCGCCAACTTCCAAGGTACTCGCGACCGGCCACCCGCCGTGAGCGACATGCGCCGCATCAAGCAACAACCCAGAGAGACCCTGCAGAAGTACATCTAGCGCTTCAACAACGCACGCCTCAAGATTCCCCAGGTGACCGAGGAGGCCATCATCTCAGCCTTCTCCGATGGCGTGCGCGACGTCAAGATGAAGGAGGAGCTGACGATGCATGAAGACCTGTGCACTTCCTTGGAGTTGTTCAACTTGGCAACCAAGTGCGCTAGGGATGAAGAAGGGCGTCTCTCCCTCCTCGAGCTGCCTGCCGCGGACCCAGAAGAGAAGAAGCCCAAGGCCAAGGATGTGAAGCGCAAGGGGGATGTCGTGCTCGCGGCAGAACCAGACACCAAGTGGGGCAGAGATCAGCTTGAATCTTCCAAGGGCAGTCGGTACTGTGTGTACCATGACCTCCACACCCACAACACCAACGAATGTCAAGAGCTCCGAGACGTGCGAGAAGGAAGGATCGTCCGTCGCCCCGACCGCGGTGACCGGGGCTACGGTCGAGGAGGAGGAAGGAACGCAGGACGCTGGGAAGACTGCTGCCCATGCCAAGGGTGGCGCGGTCAACCTCGCGAGGATCGCTGGCAAGACCCGCCTCGGGAGGGAGACTGGAGGGATCAGCCTCGCGAGGATCGCCTGCTGGGCAACGCAGGCCTCCCTCTGCTGCCGCTGCAGCCAAGGAGAAACGAGGACCGCCATCAGGACGAGGGGGCTGGGGGCTTCTAGGAGCCGCGCGCGATCGCCTGCATCCTGGGCGGGGCTCAAGCCCCAGCCTCTCAATGCATCTTCAAGCAGTTCGCCCGCGAAGTGAATGCAGTCCTCCCCAAGCTCGAAGCCACGCGCCCTCTCAGGTGGTCGGCGTGTGCCATCACGTTCAGCTCAGCAGATCAGCTCAAGTGTGCGGCCACAGCCGGAGTCCTCCCGATGCTTTGTTCCCCAATCATCAGCAACGTGGTGGTCACCAGGACCCTCATCGATGGCGGGGCAGGGCTCAACGTCCTGTCCGTGGAAACATTCAACAATCTCCAAGTGCCCTACAACCAGCTTCAGCCAACCAAGCCTTTCTCCGGAGTCACCGACGGCTCCACGGTCCCGATTGGGCAGGTCCGCCTCCCTGTCACCGTCGGGGCACGCGACAACTACCGCACCGAGCTCATTGACTTCGACGTCGCTCACATTCGCCTACCGTACAATGCCATCCTTGGGTACCCAGCGCTGGCCAAGTTCATGGTCGTAACTCACCACGGCTACAACGTCCTCAAGATGCCAGGAAGTGGCGGAGTCATCACGGTGCCCTGTGAAGAGAAGGACGCGGTGTGTTCCCTGGAACGAGCCTTTCAGGCTGCATCGCTGGAAGACCCGGATCGCAGAAGCAGGAGGCTTCCCGAGACCGCCCCCAAGAAGAAGAAGACATCGTCCGGCCCGGCCCCTCAGGAGGCAGGCCCCTCAGGGCCCGTGCCTGCCCAGGGGGAACCTCCTTCCATCGCATAGGAAAGCGCGCCCGGCGCCCTCCTCAGGCAGGGCTCGGGGGCTCTCCCCTGGAGTGCCACCGACCTGGCTAAGGTCACGAGGGAGGCGCTTTAGCACCACATGGAGGCGTGTTTCGAAGCACGTTTCCCTCAAGAAGGAGTAAGGCAAGGAGGGCCAGACCCTCAGGAGTTCATCAGCAAGGCCATTCGGGAGCTACAGGAGTCAAGAGTCATGAGAGGCGGCCGCCGCTTACCAGTTGTGGCTCCCCATCCAGGCGAGGATGGTGGGCTGCACGTCTGCATCGACATACCAGGGCTCAATCGAGTCGCCTCTCTGGAGCGCCTCTGGCCCTCACGAGTGGGGCGCTATGAAGGTCCACCCCACAGCTACGTTCGCATGCCTTACGGCTTGCCGAACGCGGCTGCCACGTACCAGCGCCTCATGAGGGGCATCATGGAGGCTCAAGAGGCCAGGCGTTCCGCAGCCCTGGCAGAGATGGAGATGGTTCTCGAGGAGCCACCAGCGCCTCCGGAGCCTCCCAAGGCCCTTGGGCCTGGGGGCTCGTGAGGATCGGCTTCCGCAGCCCACCAAGTCTGCTATGCCAACACTCCTTCGTCCTCAACATCATCAGGTGTCATCTTTCAAGTTTCATTTCCAGCTGGGAGCGCCCCCAGGGCTGCATTATTCCCAGGTCGCGTGGGTCCGTCCCTGCGGCATGTATCCCTTTTATTTTATGTTGTTAGCTTACCTTGTTGGGGGCGCCCCTCGGGCTGCATCATCCCCAAGTCGCTCGGGCCTGACCCAGTGTTGTCCGCCTTCCCAGCATCTATTTGAATGAATCCACTCCTTCGCGGCTAATGTGTTTGACCTAGTTGCCCGCTCAACTGACGCCAACTGACAGAGCTGCTCCCAAACGGCACAACGCTTGCGCATGGGTCCGTCCCTGCAACGCCGACAAACCTGAATGGCTGAGCTCTGGCCGCGGCAGCCCTGCATGGCGCCACCTCGTCAAGCCTTCAGTGCCTCATCGCCCCTCGGAAGCAACCAATGGCTGACTGTCAATTGTCATGGCAACCCCTCGTTCTTTCTATGATGGGTCTACAGGATCTCCTAAAGGAGCTGCGTCAGGCGAGGCCCTTGCGGTGTCTCCTTCACTCTCATCCGCGCAAACTGCTTGCATGTTAAAGGGGGGGTGCCTGAGCATCGTGACTCAGGGCTCCTACTGGCTCTCCAGCCCTCACCCTGTGGCCTTGTCCACGGCATCGCGACCTGGCATACCAGCGACGGCTGAGACTCGCTCGAGGGCCGGGACCCGAGGACGTAGAGCAGAATGGGGAGCAAAGGCGAGATGGGAGGGACACGCGAGGACCTCGCCGAGCAACCTCACGCCTGCCGATGCACGGACCCGGCGACACACCAGAGAGCGGCCCCTGATTCTCGAGATAAGTCACCACCCGGAAGCACCAGCTATCATGGCACCATCCCCGCACCTAATGCAATCCTGTGTTAGCGACGCCGCTCTCCTTTCTCACTGAACGATGGCTGCTTGAGCGCCAAAGGGGACCTCCTGAGCATCGCGACTCAGGGGCTCTTACCGGACCCCGGGTCGCTCTCCTCCTGGCCTTGACCACGGCATCGCGACCTGGCATACCAGCGACGGCTGAAGCCGCCTTGGGACTGGGACCTGTCGGCGCAGAGCACCAAGCCCTCGTGAGGTTCGAAAGGGAGAACTGAGCTAACGGAATGAGCAACTCACGCAATTCTACGACAAGGGTTATATTAACAAAACAGGATCACAGGCACCTTACAAGCCCCCACGGGACGCGTCTTTGATTCCTCGCAGGGAACAGATCCTAAAAGGACGTTAACTACACGCGCCCCTGCAAAAGACGCCATCATCAACAGTTGGCCGTCAAGCACCGGCGCCAACCCCATCCAGATCAGAGTCAGCGACGGCCTGACGAGCCCGCCCTGCTCCAGGAGCGGCGCCAGCTCGGGGGCTCGTAGCTGTCGTTGCTCGTCTCCGGAGTCGCGAAGAGATCGCCGGAGTCGCTGGAACCTCCGACGCCTCCGCCGCCTGAGGAGCCGCCAAGGGAGCGGTCGGCGGGCCTAGTCCTCGCCGTAGCAGGGTCCCGACCACCTCTCCCGGGGCAGCACTCCAGCCGGCGCCTGTTAGCATCAAAGACCTTGAAGAACATCACCGAAGCACCGTCATACTCCAAGTGGATCACGAGGGCGCCTCTTGTCCTGCAAACCCGGGCGATTTCGCTCCAGCCTCGAGTCATGAAGACCTCGCCCGGGGCAACGACCGCGACCTCTGCCTCGGTTGCGAGGGTGCTGCAGCCGGCGTGCTGCAGCCAAAGCTTCAGAAGTTCTCCCTGCGGGATGATGGAGGCGAAGAAGGGAGGAAGGCGAATCCAAGACTGAGGAGGCATGGCGGCGTGGAGCATGAACTCTCGATAGGAGCCCTCGGTGTGGACCCCAGGGGGGACGACCCACACCTTCGTGACCCGTCGGCGCCGATGGCGGCGCCTCCCGTGGCGATCGACATCGACTCCTTCAGAGCCCTCGATGTGGGCGTACAAGGGAAGCGGGAACCCCGGCGATGGCCGCTCGCACCAGGGCCTCGACACCACCTGATGGGCCCCTCGTCCCGGCCGCGGAGGGCGAGCCATTTCTTCCGCGGGAGCGGGTCTGGTTCCTCTCAGGGAGCCTTTCCCTTCTCTGTCACCGAGAACCGGCGGATTGGAGCCATCGCAGTAAGACGGAGCAAGGACCGGGAAGAAGGAGAAGCAAGAAGGGATGGACTGGAAGGGCATGCGCCGTTCCGTACTTATGGCCGGCGAAGGCCAACCGCCGACCTCCACGATCGCAGGTAATCATGACCCGCTTTGCATGTAGGGACTTGTCCAGTCCGTGCAGTTGCCGAGGCGCCGTGGGAAGTGGAGACGCCCACGTCCAATCAACCGCCACACGGCGCCCAAGGCCGCAGGCTATTAGGGCCCACAATGCTTCGCTCTTGCCCTTTCGCCTCCCCGCACGGCCAAGTCCGGACGCGCCTTGGGCCCGGGGGCTACTGTCGGTGTTCTGGGAACGGGGGTCCCCAGACTTGCCTGCCTGCGGCCCGCGGCATGGCTCAAAAGGGGGCCCAGCGCAGCCCATCTTCATCAACACAGATCCAAGACCCTCGCGAGGGGCCAAGCCTCGCGGGGCGGACGACGCGAAGCTCCCTCAGGCACGGCCTCATCAGGCTGGCTCGCGAGGAGGCAGAGAGATCAAGGCGGGGTACCTCACGAGGTGCCCGTGACGCAAGCCATGACGACCAAGGGTGCCAGGCGGGCGCCAGCCGCGCAGTGTCCTCCTTTCCTCTTTGGTGCAAAGGGAGCAAGCGCAGGCGAGAGCATCAAGCAAAGGCACCCGTTTCGGTGCAACGAGACCAAGACCAGTCCAACGGCAGGGGGGAAGTCATTGTGGAGCCCAAGCCAGCGTCACCACCAGAGCCTTTGGCAGGCGAGGACCAACTTTAGTCAGGATAAGTGTACCAGATGTTCCCCTTCAAAATTGCCAATTGTTGGCGCCCTTCCCGCTCAATATTTGGGAAGAGGCCCAGGGCCTTTGCCTATAAATAGGACTAGCCGCCCACAGGGTAGAGGAGAGATCGGAGATCGGAGATTGGAGATCGGATCGAAATCAGAGAGAGAAGAGAGAAGAGAGAGAGAGAGAGAGAGAGAGAGAGAGAGAGAGAGAGAAGGGTGACTGAATTCCTCCTAGCAGTTCATCCCCCCAGCCAAGAACAGACCCTCGCGAGGCTGTTCTTCCTTGTATTGCTCATCATCATCAGCCCAAGAGGCAATCCACCACACCACACACTGGAGTAGGGTATTACACCACAACGGTGGCCCGAACCAGTATAAACCCTGTGTCTCTTGTGTTGTTCTTTCCATAGCTTAGATCTTAGCGCGGCGGTGGGGCGCAGGTAGGTAGAAGGCGAAATCTCTGTGCGCACCCTAGTGTTCGAACCTCAAGGGTCTGCCGGAACCCGAAATCCGACAACGGATGCAGCAACGGCCGGGTTGGAAGAAATAAAACCTCTGTTAGCAAATAACCCAATCCTTGCCGCACCGAACCTCGGCGAACCTATGCTACTATACATATCAGCAACTCACTAGGTAGTGAGCGCGGTGCTCATTGTCGAACAAGAGGAAGAGGGACACAAATTCCCACTCCAAAAACCAGTATACTATGTATCGGCAGTCCTTACACCATGCAAATCCCGATACCTGCATTATCATAAGATAGTGTATGCGGTCTTCATGGCATCTCGAAAGCTGCGGCACTACTTTCAAGAGTGCTCGATCAAGGTGGCCTCCGAAGTACCACTCAATGACATTATAAACAACCGAGACGCCACCGGCCGCATTGCCAAGTGGGCTATCGAGCTCCTACCATTTGAAATAACATACAAGCCACGCCGAGCTATTAAATCTCAGGTATTGGCCGACTTTGTCACCGAATAGACAGAAGCCGAACTCCCCAAAGAGTACAGCACATAATCCAACTGGGTGATGTACTTCGACGGCTCCAAAATGTTAGCCGGATTGGGAGCTGGTGTCATCCTAACATGCCCTATAGGGGACACAGTTTGTTATGTATTACAAATCCTGTATACGGACTCCAATAACGCGGCGGAATATGAAGCACTCCTGCATGGACTCCGGATGGCCATTTCTATGGGCATACAACGCCTTGAGGTGCGTGGGGATTTGAACCTCGCGATATCTCAAATAAATGGTGAATTCGATGCAAAAGATCCAAAGATGGCGGCCTACCACAACACCATACTTAGAATATCAGCTCGATTTGAGGGGCTCGAGTTTCATCATGTGGCTCGATATAGTAATCAAGCAGCAGACATACTTGCTCGAATGGGTGCTAAACGCAACCCCGTCCCGCCTAACACCTTTTTGGAAAGGCTTTTCAAGCCATCTGTGGTATGGCAAGACGAGAGCAGAAATACCAGTCCGGCGCCGATTACACCCCTGGACGCCGAACACGATTCGGATATCATTGGGGGCTAAGGCACTGAGCCAATGTCTTCCGCTCATGCAATCATGGCGGTTATTGCTCCATGGACCGAACCCTTCTAGGCCTACCTTAATAGGCAGGAGATCCCTAATGATCAGAACGAGGCCCATCGCATAGTTCGACGCTCTAAGGCCTACAAAGTTCAAGAAGGAGAACTCTACAAGAAAAGTACTACTGGAGTTCTTCAAAGATGTATCTCCGAAGAAAAGGGGCAGCAACTCTTGGCCGAAATACATGCTGGCCTAGGTGGCCATCAAGCCGCAACTTGGGCTCTTGTAAGCAAAGCCTTCCATGCAGGCTTCTTCTGGTCCACGGCCCGAGCAAATGCACGAGCCCTTGTACAGCGCTGTGTAGGATGCCGACTCTTCACCAATCAAAGCCATATGCTGCCCACTACCCTAAGAACTATCCCCATTACCTGGCCTTTTGTGGCCTAGGTGAGGGAGTCCTGGATTAAGGGCTCCTCGGGTGTCTGGCCTGTGTGACATGGGCCGGACTATTGGGCCATGAAGAAACAAGGTAGAAGACTTCCTCCCGTGTCCGGATGGGACTCTCCTTTGCGTGGAAGGCAAGCTAGGCGTCCGGATGTATTATTTCCTTTCTCTATAACCGACTTTGTATAACCCTAGGCCCCTCCGGTGTCTATAAACCGGAGGGTTTAGTCCGTAGAGAACAATCACAATCATACAGGCTAGACTTCTAGGGTCTAGCCACAACGATCTCGTGGTAGATTAACTCTTGTAATCCTCATACTCATCAAGATCAATCAAGCAGGACGTAGGGTATTACCTCCATCAAGAGGGCCCAAACCTGGGTAAACATCGTGTCCCCTGTCTCCTGTTACCATCGACCTTGGACACACAGTTCGGGACCCCCTACCCGAGATCCACCGGTTTTGACACCGACATTGGTGCTTTCATTGAGAGTTCCATTGTGTCGCTGCCAGAAGGTTCGATGGCTCCATCAATCATCCGCAACGATGCCGCCCTTGTGGAGGTTTTTCTCCCCGGCCAGATCTTCGTATTCGGCGGCTTCGCACTGCGGGCCAACTCGCTTGGCCATCTAGAGCAGATCGACAGCTACACCCCAGGTCACCAAATTAGTTTTGGAAACCTGGATTATGTCCCTGATATCTGAGGAGACTTGATCTTCCAAGGATTCACGACCCCAACCTCCGCTCTGGCCTTAGATCTGGAGCGCGTCACCGGGTCCGAAGATGGGATTTCTAGTCCCGCCGGACTATCTGCGGCTACTATGCCCAGTACGGGAGAGCCGGAGGAAGCAGTGTCACTGGCAACCGTCTTGAAGCCGGACTCTTCTCCGGACACTAGCTCCGAACCCGCGGAGTCAGCCTCGTGTGAGCTCGGCCATGGAGTCCCCTTCCCGCCGTACTCCATGGTTTCTTTTCTCCCTGGACAAACCTCGCCTTTAAGCGAGGCTCTGGACTTGATGCGATCCCTCGTTATTACAGAGGAGCAACGTCCGAACTACACCCAACCCGGGCTAGGGGCTGAGAGAGGGGAATTTTACGTCCCACCCACCACCCACTTCATCGCCATTGTCGAGGACTTAACTGGCATGCTCGATTATGGCTCCAAAGACATCGACGGTATGGACGACGATGCCGGAGAAGAGCAGGCCCAAAACCCACCGTTTACTGGGCGCTGGACGGCCACCTCTTCGTATGACATGTACATGTTGGATACACCCAAAGAGGGTGACGGCGATAATGAGAAAAATCCAGTCAAGGATAAACCTCCTGAGATACAGGCAAAATGTCAGTGATGCCGCTCTAAATCACGCCGCAGCAAAGACAGCAATACCGGCATGAGATACAATAATACCCCTGACGATGCCGAAGACCAAGAAAAACCCATCGAGCAAAACTCCGAACAAGACGATCGGGAGGATGGGAAAGTTAGCCCTGATGAACATGCCGCAAATGAAGACTCGGAGGACAGTAATTACCTTCCACTCTCCGAGGACGAGGTGAGCCTCGGCGGCGAAGACTTTATCGTGCCTGAGGAACCTCTCGAGTAGGAGCGCTTTAAGTAACGGCTAATAGCCACTGCAAGGAGCCTGAAAAAGAAACAACAGCAGCTTCAAGCTGATCAAGATCTACTCAATGACAGATGGACTAATGTCCTAGCAGCCGAGGAATACAGCCTCGTGCACCCAACCAAAAGTTACCTGAAGCGTAAACTGCTACCTCAATTCCATGACGAGGCACTTGAACCCGTACTAGCAGCACGTAATGCAGCTGACCGACCATCACGTGGCCGGGACAAAATGGCAACTCAAGCCAAACTCTGGCCCATACTATCTCGCTGTAAAGGTAGAGACACAATAGCTCGGGGATACACATATGACCTACGGCAGGACCTGAAGAATAGAGCAGGTCCGGCCAGATAGATCTATGGATCGCGGGGGCGTGCCCCGACGCGTGATGACGGCTATCAAGCCGAACATGACAAGCATAATCATGCCCGGGCCAAAAACTGCAGACGGACTCCATCCGAACTACGTCGTGACCTGGCCCGATATAGAGGCGCCGCACACCCCCTCTGCTTCACTGATGAAGTAATGGAGCATGAATTCCCAGAAGGGTTTAAACCTGTAAATATCAAATCATATGATGTAACAACAGATCTCGCAGTATGGATTGAGGACATTCTTCTCCATACTGATACGGCCCCCGGTGATGATCTTCATGCCATCAAATACCTCCCGCTAAAACTCAAGGGACCAGCTCGACACTGGTTGAACAGCCTGCCCGAAAACTCTATTGGCAGCTAGGAGGACTTGGAAGACGCCTTCCGCGACAACTTCCAAGGCACATACGTCCGACTCCCGGATGCCGATGACTTAAGTCACATAGTTCAACAGCCCGGAGAGTCAGCCAGGAAATTCTGGACCAGGTTCCTAACTAAAAAGAACCAGATCGTCGACTGCCCGAATGCCGAAGCCCTAGAGGCCTTTAAGCACAGCATCCATGACGAATGGCTCGCCCGACACCTCAGCCAAGAAAAGCCAAAGTCCATGGCAGCCCTCACGACACTTACGACCCGCTTTTGTGCGGGCGAAGATAGTTGGCTAGCCCGTAGTAATAATAATGCAAGCGAACCTGGCACCTCCGAAGCCAAGAATAGCAATGGCAAGCCCCGACGCAACAGGCATAAGCGTCGAAACAATGGTGACAATACTGATGACACGGCGGTCAACGCCGGATTCAGTAGCTCCAAGTCCGGTCAGTGGAAGAAGTCATATAAAAGGAACAATTCAGGCTCTTCCAGCTTGGACCGCAGACTCGATCGTCCATGTCAGATCCACGGCACCCCTGATAAACTAGCCAATCATTCCCACTGGAGTTGTTGGGTCTTTAAATAGGCCGGCAAGTTAAATGTTGAAGACAAGGAGAAGGGGTCGCAAAGTGAGAATGACGACGAGGAGCCCCGTCCGCCGAACACAGGGGGGCAGAAGAAGTCCCCCCAGTTTAAAACGGTAAGCATGATATACGCTACCCACATACCCAAAAGGGAGCGCAAACGAGCGCTTAAGGACGTCTACGCGATAGAGCCAGTCGCCCCAAAATTCAACCCATGGTCGTCTTGTCCGATCACCTTCGATTGCGGGGATCATCCGACCAGTATCTGTCATGGCGGTTCAGCCGCATTGGTCCTCGACCCAATCATTGATGGATTCCACCTTACGCGCGTCCTCATGGATGGTGGTAGCAGCCTCAACCTGCTATATCAGGACACAGTCCGCAAGATGGGCATCGATCCATCAAGGATCAAGCCCACAAAAACTACCTTGAAAGGAGTAATACCAGGCGTAGAGGCCTGCTGCACAGGCTCAATCACATTGGAATTCGTCTTCGGATCCCCGGACAACCTCCGAAGTGAAGACTTGATCTTCGATATCGTCCCTTTTCGTAGCGGCTATCACGCACTGCTCGGACGAACCGCATTTGCTCGATTCAATGCGGTGCCGCACTATGCTTATCTCAAACTCAAGATGCCCGGACCACGCGGTGTCATAACAGTCAATGGAAACACGGAACGCTCCCTCCATACCGAGCAGCACACTGCGGCCCTAGCAGCGGGGGTACAGAGCGGCCTTATCAAGCAAAATTTTAATTCGGCGGCCAAGCTCCCAGACACTGTCAAACGAGTCCAGAATACTCCGAAGCAGGACAGTCCAGCTCATCAGGAGTTTGACTGGCCTCCGTCTCAGTCCAGAACACATAGCGGCATACGTACCATGCATACATAACTACACACTCAAAATATCATGGGCAAAGACGGAGGCGTAACTCGATTGTGGTCCATAATACAGCTCGACCCTCCCGGGACACACATTTTTCCCTTTCCTTTTTATCCTTTTTAGGTTTCTTTTCCACAGGTCCCTCTCAATGGCCTGATCATCGATCCTTTCGAAGGATGGATATACCAAGGTGGCAAGTAGTGTTGAGGTGTGGCGAAATCTCTAGGTGGTCTTCTTGACTATCACTCTACCTGTTTTCAGGACCCGTGTGAAGCTCCCCCTTGGTCTCGGCATGTTAAATAGCCCCGTTGCTTATCACACTATTTGTACAAATATGCTTTGACGTATTAATCAAATTATAATGAAAATAGTTTGCGGCCCAACTCACGTGGCACTGGCTTTCTACTTCATTTTATTTCGCTATTCTTATCGATTGCATCCATACACTCTGGTATGCCTTAATTCGCCAGGGGCTCCATGGCACTCCATACTACGACAACAAGTCCGAACACTTTTTATAGTATAGTTCGGCACCCTGAATTTAGCATTATATGCATCGGCTCTGAATCATGTCTTTGGTCAATAGTTGGGTTGCCCGGCTCCTGTGCTTGCTACCTTATGTCCCGTCCTATCGGCTAGGGTAGTAAAGGGAGAACTACTGCGATTGTGTCCTGGTTCATCCGGATGAGCACCTCAGTAGAGAAAGCCGAAACTGACTGTCATGATGCGGCGAGAGCTGGTCGGCTGTTCGGAGGTTAAAATCTCTTGCGATTTTTTTTGCATTATGCGACGGATCGGCCTTCACCCGATCAGGTGTCTACAACACCCTAGTCCGGACTAACGAATACTAGGGGATGCACCTACATTTCTATTGTCAAACTCCTATGGCTAAGTGAGGGTGATAAAGCCACACAGTCCGATTGCCTGGTTCGCTGCGCTAAACACCTCCTTTAAGGACCAAAATCTTGGATCAAGAGTGTTTAGGTTTCAACCCGAACATCCCCGTACTACCTACATGGGGGCTGAAGCCGATGACTGGCCAACTCTCAGATTTAATAAAACGGCCACACAGGAGGTAAAATTTTAAAATAAACAACAAGCATTATATTACATATCGGCCTTGTTTGCATAATACAGGACAGGATAACATGAATGTATTTATTCAAAGATAACGTCTTTCGGACACTGGCCCTCTACAATGCGGGATCCCTTCACGACATCCTCAAAATACCGCTCAGACGAGCGGTGCTCCTTGCCCATGGGCGGTCCCTCGATTGCAAGCTTCATGGCGTCCATCTTCGCCCATTGCACCTTGACACGGGCGAAGGACATCCGTGCACCTTTGATGTAGACTGACCGCTTGATGGCATCAAGCCGAGGGCAGGCATTGACAAGCCGCTTCACGAGTCTGAAGTAGTTGTAGGGCAGGGCGTCAGCAGGCCATAGCCGGATTATCAAATCCTTCATGGCCAGTTCGGCCACCCTATGCAGTTCGATCAGGTGTTTTAGCTGATCGCTAAAGGGCACGGATGTTCTGGCACAAGGTATTGCGACCAGAACAGTTTCTCCGTTGAGCTCCCCTCCTCGGCTCGGAAGAAATCCGCTACGTCAGTAACACTGCGCGGCAGATCCGCAAACGCTCCTGGAGAACTCCAAATCTGGGTCAGTAATAGGTACCTTTTCTTCACAAATTTGCTCTGCATAATAAAGGCCTTACCCACCGCGATTTTCCCGGCCTCCTGGATCTCCTGGAGGGCGCCCTGGGCTTCGGCCCGGGCATCTTGCGTGCTTTGGTGGGCCTTAGCAAGTTCGGACTCTTGGTCCAAAACCTTGCGCTCCAAGGACTCGCATTTCTTTGCCGCATCCCGGAGCTCCTGCTGGACCTCCCCGACCCTAGCCTCGTGATTTTCATGGGCGGCATGTTCCTTCGCTGCTCTCTCTTGGGCCTCGGCCTGTGACTTCTTGAGGGTCTCCACCTCGGTCGCAGCCCCTACGAAATATCATGATAGTATGATCAACATACACAATTCATATCTTTCTACATCAGAATAGACCATACCTTGCTGGTCCTCTAGTTGTTTTTTAACATGGCCAAGCTCTTCCTCGGCCCGCTCCAAACTTTGCTTCAGTTTAGAGACTTCGGCAGAATGAGAGGTCGTAGCCAGCATTGACGCCTGCTTATTCATATAGACATATATTGGTTAATCTCCTACGAAAATTATTTGATCCTCTATCTGGCTTCTCTTTTCGAGCACTGGACAGTGTCTCAGGGGCTACGGTCTATACTATGATATTCTTTTTTGCATAAATTACGTCGCATACCTCAAAGCTTGTCAGAAGGCTGGTGCAGGCTTCAGTCAGTCCGCTCTTAGCGGACCGAACCCTCTCAACCACCGTACACATGAGGGTACGGTGTTCTTCAACAATGGAAGCACTTCGCGGTAATTCCAGTAAAGTATCTGGTGCCTCTGGATGCACAGAGGTCACTGGCGGAATAGGTGCACCTCCTTCTCGTGAAGGGGGTTGCTTGCCTGATTCCGGAGCCGTATGGGCCTCCGGAATAGTATTCGGCTGGGGACCGAATTGGACATGGCCCCCATCGCTAGTCTTCGGGGGGATTTGCTCCTCCATGTTTCCGGCGGCCGAGGTCTCACCTTCTGGCGCCTCCCTGACGGCCTCCTGTTCCTCTCCCTGGCCTGGGAAGGTCCTTCGGGACAACACCTCCTCGTCGTATGTGGCCTTGGAAGAGGAGGCCTCCGGAAGTGACCCGCTATCCATCACCTTTGGATCCAGTGAGTTACCTGAAGATGAGGATCGCTGGGGGCGGGTGTGAGCCGGACTGCAGCGCATGATTCGACACATTAAAACCACGAAATAAAGAAGTTGGATATATGTATTCATAGGTGCTTTGGAGTACTTACGATTCGGCCAGGGGCTTCTCCCTGGGGCGCCACTCGGAGCTGCTGTCTGTATCCAACGTGGAGTTGTCCGCGAGGGGGAACCTCCCCTTCTTGGGCGCCTCTGCTTCCAGATCCATGGAGGCTGGCCTTTTCTTCCTTCCCCCTCGAGGGGAAAGTTGCTTTCCTACTCTTCTTCTTCATCCTCCTCGTCGTCTTCGGCAGCGGGGGAGGACTGGGTTTCGGCGTCTTCGGACGTCACATCCGAAGTGCCTTTGCGGCGGAGGCCACTTCGGGTCTCCTTGGCCTTCTTCTTGCCCCTCTTCCCCGACGCCCGGTAAGGCGCCGAAACCAGCATCTTCGTTAGAAGTGGGATTGTTGGGTCTTCGGGCAATGGAGCCGGACACTGGATCCACTCCACCTTCTTTGTCCAGACCTGGAAAGATAGATAGGGAAGCTTAGACGTCTTCCTTGAATATACAGGTGAAGGATATATCTCGAAATATAGGAAATTTACCGGACTGACGGGATGGGCCAGGTTGTACCCACAGTCCTCAGTCCCCTTCGGCCACGTTTCATTGGCCTTAAAAAGCACCCTCCAGATGTCTTCGTGAGTAGCGCTGAAGAACTGTTGAAGGGTCTGGTGCTTGGCTGGATCGAACTCCCATAAATCGCAAGTCCGCCTCTGGCAAGGAAGTATCCGGCGAAAGAGCATCGCCTGGATCACATTGACAAGCTTGATATTCTTGTCCACCATGCTCTTGATGCGCATTTGCAACACAACCAACTCGTCCAATGATTCCCAGTCTAGGCCCTTCTCTTGCCAGGAGGTAAGCCGCATTGGGGCCCGGATTTGAATCCGGGAGCCACGGCCCAGGTGGTGTCGCGGGGCTCTGTGACATAGAACCACTGCTTCTGCCACCCCTTGACGGTCTCCATGAAGGTACCTTTGGGCCATGGGACGTTGGACATCTTGCTCACCATGGCGCCTCCGCACTCTGCGTGTCGACCGCCCACCACCTTCGGCTTCACATTGAAGGTCTTCAGCCACAGGCCGAAGTGAGGTGGGATGCGGAGGAAGGCCTCACACACGACAATGAATGCTGAGATGTTGAGGAAAGAATTTGGGGCCAGATCATGGAAATCTAGCCCGTAGTAAAACATGAGTCCGCGGACGAATGGCTGGAGAGGAAATCCCAGCCAGCAGATGAAGTGGGGGATGAATACCACCCTCTCATGAGGCTCTGGGGTGGGGACGATCTGCCCCTTGGCCGAAAGCCGGTGGGCGATTTCCGGGGCCAAGTACCCCGCCTCCCGGAGCTTCGTAATGTCCTTCTCCGTGACGGAGGAGGCCATCCACTTGCCCTGCGCTCCGGATCCGGACATGGCTGGAGTGCTTTTTTTGAGGCAGAAAAGATGGGAGCTTGGGCACTGGAGCTTGAGAATGGATGGGCAGAGAGAAGGAAGGTGTGGGTGAAAGAGGTGAATCCTTATCCCTTTATAAAGGTAGCGAATATCAAGTGCCTCCTCACTCGCCTTAAAACTCGCCTATTCCCTAAGGGCCGTGCAGGCGGCGTGGTTGGATCACCCATGCTCGTATTGATGAGAATCCAGCAATAAGAGGACATGATCTCTGCTTTGACAAGACGTTCCAATGAAAACTGCATCTCAAAATGTGGAACGTGAGGCTAAAAATAGTTTGAAATAATGATCGGGCGGAGACATGGAGTCCCACTACAAGAATGTCAGTAGATGGGACTTGTTAAATATTATACTCTTTATGGAGCCTGTTTTGCAGAGCCGGACACGTTCTCTGTGTTCGAGGATTACTTTGAAATATTCGGAGGAGGAAATCGCCTTGCAATGCCGAAGACAATCTACGCGCCGGACACCTTGTCATTGAAGCCTGGTTCATGGGCTACTGAGGGAGTCCTAGATTAAGGGGTCCTCGGGTGTCCGGCCTGTGTGACATGGGTCAGACTGTTGGGCCATGAAAAAACAAGGTAGAAGACTTCCTCCCGTGTCCGGATGGGACTCTCCTTTGCGTGGAAGGCAAGCTAGGCATCTGGATGTATTATTTCCTTTCTGTGTAACCGACTTTCTATAACCCTAGCCCCCTCCGGTGTCTATATAAACCGGAGGGTTCAGCCTGTAGAGAACAATTACAATCATACAGGCTAGACTTCTAGGGTCTAGCCACAACGATCTCGTGGTAGATCAACTCTTGTAATCCTCATACTCATCAAGATCAATCAAGCAGGACGTAGGGTATTACCTCCATCAAGAGGGCCCGAACCTGGGTAAACATTGTGTCCCCTTTCTCCTGTTACCATCGACCTTAGACGCACAGTTCGGGACCCCCTACCTGAGAACCGCTGGTTTTGACACCGACACTGGGGGCTAGATATGGTCAGACCCCTTAAAGGGGGAAGCCATAAGAAGCCATAAGTACGGCCATGCTTCTTATTCGTTCTTTTTGTCTCATTTTCAAAAAAAAATCCTTTCTTCATTTTATGTGTTTCCCATGGTGTGTTCGGATAGGCCGAACACTTGAGGGGTACACATCCTTAAATGTATACACCCTGCCATGACTAGGGGCTTCTGTAAGTAGAAGCTTATTATTATATCAAGCCTAGAGCTCACAATACATGTGTTGTTTGCGGATATACATCCTTTCTTGCCATTATCTGCACCTCTATGACTTAAGTTTTTTGCCAAGCTGGGTTGTGATACGTCTCCAACGTATCTATAATTTTTTATTGTTCCATGCTGTTATATTATCAATCTTGGATGTTTATAATCATTTTATATCATTTTTTGGTACTAACCTATTGACATAGTGCCAAGTGCCAATTCCTGTTTTTCCGTCTTTTTTACATCGCAGAAAATCAATATCAGACGGAGTCCAAATGCCACAAAACATTACAGAGATTTTTTATGGACCAGAAGGAACATGTTGGGCCCTGGTTGCGCCTAGGGGGAGTCCCGAGGAGGGGACAACCCACCAGGGTGCCCACCTCGGGTGACCCCGGACCGCCTCTTTGCTCTATAAATACCCCAAAAATCCCAGAACCCTAGGGGTGTCGACGAAATATTCATCCAGCCGCCATAGAGTCCAGAACCACCAGATACAATCTAGACACCATCTCGGATGGGGTTCACCACCTCCATTGGTGCCTCTTCGATGATTCGTGAGTAGTTCTTTGTAGACCTTCGGGTCCATAGTTAGTAGCTAGATGGCTTCATCTATCTCTCTTGATTCTCAATACAATGGTCTCTTGGAGATCCATATGATGTAACTCTTCTGCGGTGTGTTTGTTGGGATCGATGAACTTTCAGTTTATGATCAGATCTATCTTTTTATATCCATGAAAGTTATTTGAGTTTCTTTGATCTCTTATATGCATGATTGCTTATAGCCTCATATTTGTTCTCTGATATTTGGGTTTTCTTTGGCCAACTTGATCTATTTATCTTGCAATGGGAAGAGATGCTTTGTAGTGGGTTCGATCTTATGGTGCTTGATCCTAGTGACAAAAAGGGAAACGACACGTATGTATCATTGCTACTAAGGATAAAACGATGGGGTCTATCTCTACATAGATAGATCTTGTCTACATCATGTCATCGTTCTTATTGCATTACTCCGTTTCTCCATGAACTTAATACACAAGATGCATGCTGGATAGCGGTCGATGTGTGGAGTAATAGTAGTAGATTCAGGCAGGAGTAGGTCTACTAATCATTGACATGATGCCTATATAATGATCATTGCCTGGATATCGTCATAATTATTTGAGGTTCTATCAATTACCCAACAGTAATTTGTTTACCCACTGTTTGCTATTTTTCTCGAGCGAAGCCACTAGTGAAACCTACGGCCCCCGGGTCTTCTTTCTCATATATTTGCCTTTGCGATCTACTTTTCTCTTGCATTTATTTTCAGATCTACTAATCCAAAAACCCAAAAATACTTTGTTGCACTTTATTTTATTTGTGATCTATTTATTTAATCTATTACAACTTTCTCCCGTCACGCACCAATTTCTGCCACCGTTACCCGAAAGGGATTGACAACCCTTTTAACACGTCGGGTTGCGAGGATTTGTTATCTGTGTGCAGGGGCTGTTTATGTTGTGTTGCTTGTTTCTCCTACTGGTTCGATAACCTTGGTTTCATATCTGAGGGAAATACCTACCGCCGCTGTGCTGCATCATCCCTTCCTCTTTGGGGAAATACCGACGTAGCTTCAAGCGACATCAGGTTGCCTCGCTCCTATGCTTATGCCCTATGTTCCCGATTGTTCGGCTAGGGCATAAAGGGAGCACCTCTGTGATTGTTACAACCGGGTCATCCGGACATGTACCTCAGACGGGTGAAGCCGAAAGCTAGCGTTCATAAGGGAATAATTGGTCGGCACTAAAATGATAGATTGTTGTTGTATTGCAATCATCTTTAAAGCATTTTGAGATGGTTTTCTGTACTACGGACCACATGCACCAGCACGTGTAATCATAATATGCCGACCCAAGGAAAGGAACCTTTAACATAACTATTTTCCTTGGAAGATGTTTCTTACATATGTAATATAACATACATCCCGAACTCGATTTTTTTTCAGTTCGAGCACTATGACTGGGTTGCCTGGTTTCCGAAAGGATACTTCCTTTTGTCCTACGTATCTGGAAACAATCCACCATTATTGATTTGGAGGTTAAAGCCGAAAGTCTGCGAATACAAAATCATTTCACATGTTCAGATCAAACCATAGGTTGATCATAAATGTACATTGATACATTAAGTTAAAAACCTATTCCTTCTCTATGTCGTCTATAAGGCTGTCTAATCTGCGGTCTTCCTGCAAATATTTTGCAGTGATCATTACTTGATCATAGATTAAATTTAATGGGATTTCCTTCCCATCAGGTCCCTGTGGTCCTACTCGGGCCATATGATTCAGATCCAGTTTCGAGAAGCGTGTCTTCACCAAGGCCCAGGCTTCTCGTGCGCCTTCACGACAGGTAGACGTCTTCCATAGCTCGAACCGGCACCAAGCACCTTTTAACAGGTTTGCCAGGGCTTCCATACTTTCTAGAGGGGTATCAGATGGCCATAACGCCTTCACCATACTCCTCATGGCCTTCCGGGCCCAAGCATGCACGGCGGACAACTCCTTTAGCACGTCACCTTGAAACCCGGACACTTCCTCCTCTGGTCGACCAGTTAACAAACCTGCCGCAATAAATTCATGATATTCCGCATTACGGATTAAACGTGAACTGCCTATGGTGGTCCTAAATAAGAGGGGAAGACATACCAAACATGCCGCCCTTCAGCTTTTCATTTTCCTTCTGAGCGGCTGATAGCTGAGCCTTCAAGCTCTCTATCTCTTCGAACTATTTGTCCTTTTCCTCCTCAAGTTTTCTCTCCCTAGACATGCCCATTGCGGTCTCTTTCAAATCCGCTAGTTCGGCGGTGGCTACACTCAGCTGCGTCTGGTTTGTGTTCAGCTCCTGACCCAGAATAGTGTTCTTTTCTTGCAGAACCTGCACAAATTATCGATCCTTAAATCGGTTTGCTTCACCGTTTCAAGTCTCAGGGGCTACTGGCATATGACCATGCAAAATTGTGTCAAATTTTACCTGTATATTCTTTGAGAACAGCTGAATAACTCTGGCAAGGCCGTCTCGAGCGGCTTGGATATATGCATCTGTCGAACTCAGTGTGGTGAATTCTTGTTCGGACAAGGCCGGAGCACGCATAGCTTCCTTTAAACGACGGTGATTCATCACGCTCTCCACTTCGGAATTCATGACCGACACATCATCTGAATCCTCTTGAGGAGGCGAAACGGGCGTGGCGTCGGCTTGCGTCCTTGCTGATGAGTCTGGTACCGGATTAGTGGACATTTGGCTAATTGGCCATTTTCCCACCGTTTGCCGCGTACTCCTCCTAAAAATAAAAGATAAAAAGGGGAGACTCTTAACAATCCAGAATCATGCCTAGACATACATTAAGTATACATACCTCTTGGAAGACTGTGAGGTCTCAGTAGTACTCCCGGTCCCTTTTTGTTTTGAACGATGGCCTTGCGTGGGGGCCGCGCTCAAGGAGATACGGTCCCTGGAGCGCCGATCCTGTTAAAATCCAGATCAGTACAACAGATAAGGATACAGATAAGGATCTCTTCTTAGGAAGCCTCTGGATACTCACGATGAAGAATGGGTAAAGTCGAGGGTAGTCGGCGATGATGGCCACTTCTAAACCGTCAAAGCTCGCCTGATAGAATACCCCATCGTCGAATTCTATATATATATATATATATATATATATATATATATATATATATATATATCCGGATCCTTGCAAAAGACAGGATCTTCATCACGATTATGATCCTCCGGCTCAGGAGTAGGACAGTGGACGTCCTCGGTCATCCTCCTCCATGACTAGTTGGTGGCGACAAAAAGTACATTCGGTTAGTGTCTGCAATGCAGTGAAATAAGCACAGACAATCGAGATCTTACCCATTCGATAGGGGCGTACATGGAATAGGCCTCCCGACAGTTTAACCGGGGAAAAACTTCTTTTTCACCCTTGTACAGATCGGCCAAAATTGGAGCCAGTTCTGCTAGGGTATCCGGACCCTACCATCTGTAACGGGATGCGTCGTCTTCTCTGTTGTAACACCATAAGGGAGTTACTCTGGATTGAAGAGGCTCCACACACCTCTTTATTGCGATCGCCATGAATTCAACTATTGAGAGTTCGGAGTGGGTTAGCAGCCTGACCTTGCTGACCAACCTCTGTATCTCCGCACTGTCCTCTTCTTTGGGACTTTGGGGACGCCAGTTGAGGCGCTTCTTTATAGGAGCGCTAGAAAATTCAGGGAGACCGCGCCTAACTGGATCCGGCAGCGGAACATCGTCCATATAGAACCACTCCAAAGACCATTGCGGGTATGCTTCTTTAGGAGTTCCTACAGGGTATCTGGATCCGGCAATACGCCATACTTCGGCACCACCCACTTCAAATATGGAACCCCCTTTGTGGCGAGGAATGAGGCAGGAGAATTTCCTCCATAATCTGAAATGGGCCTCGATGCCTAGGAATAGCTCGCAGAGGGCAACAAAGCCTGAGATGTGCAGAATCGAACCTGGGGTGAGGTTGTGCAATTGGATGTCGTAAAATTCCAATAACCCCCGGAGGAAGGGATGGATTGGAAATCCCAGGCCCCGTAACAAAAATGGGATGAAGCACACCCTCTCCTCCTTATTGGGGTTGGGGAAGTTCTCAGCCATCGCGTCATTACCAATTGAATATAATCCCGCTCGAACAGGAACTATATCTACGAGGGGGAGGTAGCCCTGCGTCTGGAGCCGGCTTAGTTGAAGATGAGGCATAGAGAAACTCTGCCAATCGCCCTCTTGAGGGACACAGGGGCGCGAAGAGGAGCCTGGGGTGCCGGCCATGATGGAAGGCTTTGTTTTGTGGCTAGACTTGGCCATGTTTTCTTCTGCGTGGTGTGAGATGGCCTTTCGAGATCTATATCTCTTTATATAGGTGTCGCCCGAGCGTGGTGAAGGGATTATTTATGAAAAAGCACGGACCGTTCGTATTCACCCGATGCACAAAAATCAATGCACCATCAGGGGGGAATCGTAGAAGACATTGAGGTTATCGCCGAATTATCATTGGTCCGGATTATAATGAACCCGCCTTGCAAAGTCGAAGACATGGGACGAACATTACATCGTCATTGAAGGCAACTTCAGGGGCTACTGAGGGAGTCCTGGATTATGGGGTCCTTGGGTGTCTGAGCTGTGTAGCTTGGGTCGGACTCATGGGCCATGAAGATACAAGATAGAAGACCTTCCCCCATGCCCGGGTGGGACTCTCCTTTGCGTGGCTGGCAAGCTTAACGCCAGGATGAGTAGTTTCCATTATCTGTAAACCGACTCTCTATAACCCTAAGCCCTTCCGGTGTCTATATAAACCGTAGGGTTTAGTCCGTAGAGGCTAACACAAATCATATAGGCTAGACATCTAGGGTTTAACTATTACGATCTCGAGGTAGATCAACTCTTGTAACCCCTATACTCATCAAATACAATCAAGCAAGACATAGGGTTTTACCTCCATTAAGAGGGCATGAACCTAGGTAAACATCGTGTCTCCATTGTCTCCTGTAACCTTCGATCCTCAGATGCACAGTTCGGGACCCCCTACCCGAGATCGGTCGGTTTTGACATCGACATGGCCCATAAGGCCCATATCTTTGCCGCGGGTGCCCGAAACTCCTTTCCAGTGACCCGATAAGCACCCGGTACCCTCCGGAACACCTCCGGTGTCTGAATACCATCGTCCTATATATCAATCTTTACCTCTCGGCCATTTCGAGACTCCTCGTCATGTCCGTGATCTCATCCGGGACTCCGAACAACATTCGGTCACCAAATCACATAACTCATATAATACTATATCGTCAACAAATGTTAAGCGTGCGGACCCTAGGGGTTTGAGAACTATGTAGACATGATCGAGAGACCTTTCCGGTCAATAACCAATAGCGGAACCTGGATGCCCATATTGGCTCCTACATATTCTACGTAGATCTTTATCGGTCGAACCGTTATGACAACATACGTAATTCCCTTTGTCCATCGGTATGTTACTTGCCCGAGATTCGATCGTCGGTATCCACATTCCTAGTTCAATCTTGTTACCGGCAAGTCTCTTTACTCGTTCCGTAATGAATCATCTTGTAACTAACTCATTAGTCACTTTGCTTGCAAGGCTTCTTATGATGTCCATTACCGAGAGGGCCCAGAGATACCTCTTCGATACTCGGAGTGACAAATCCTAACCTTGATCTATGCCAACCCAACAGACACATTTGGAGATACCTGTAGAGCATCTTTATAATCACCTAGTTACGTTGTGACTTTTGATAGCACACAAGCCATTCCTCCAGTATCCGGGAGTTGCATAATCTCATAGTCGAAGGAATATGTATTTGACATGAAGAAAGCAATAGCAATAAAATTGAGTGATCAATATGCTAAGATAACGGATGGGTCATGTCCATCACATCATTCTCCTAATGATGTGATCCCATTATTAAATGAAAACTCATGTCCATGGTCAGGAAACCTTAACCATCTTTGATCAAGGAGCTAGTCAAGTAGAGGCTCACTAGGGACACAGTGTTTTTCTATGTATTCACACATGTATTAAGGTTTCCGATCAATACAATTCTAGCATGAATAATAAACATTTATCATGAATAAGGAAATATAAAGTAACAACTTTATTATTGCCTCTAGGGCATATTTCCTTCAACTAGAGGGATGGAGAGGAGACTACGATCTTTTTTACTTCACTTTGAAGAACCGACGCCTTCCTTTTTGAAACAGATGGTCAACCATCTCCATAACATTTCACCAAAAGACCGATGTCCTGAGATAAACTTGATAGCCATCATTAGTCCCACTATCATACTGTCATCGACACCAAAATACATTTAGACCTAGATGCACTTTCGTTTGAATATATTTTGAAATAGAATAGGTATCATTATTTATTTATTTTTGCAAGAACACTTACCATCTATTCATCAACTGTAATGGTAGTACAAAGAACACTATAAATAATAAAAATTACATTCAAGTCAATTGACCATCTAGCAACAACTACAAGCACTAGAGTGAGCCGAAGGCGCGCCACCGTCATCGCCCCTCCTTCATAAGAGCCGGGCAAAGCTCGTTGTAGTAGACAGTCAAAAAGTCGTCATATTAAGGCCCCACATCGCCAGCGCTCCAGAACAGCAACCACCATCGATGAAGAGAAGCGCAGACAAAAGAATCCAACATGTAGACACACGAACGGAATAAGACTGGACCCATGGAGATCCACCTAAGACCAATACCGATCGAGTCCCATGAGATCCACCGAAGACACACCTCCACACGCCTTCCAATAATGTTGTATGCACCACCGAAATGGGGACTAGGCGGGGAGGAACTTATTTCAGCTACAGGGAGCCGCCGCCGTCTCACTTCTCTGAATAGGACACAAATCCTAATTAACCCTAAAAAAGGAGCTAAAATGGAGCAGAGCCCTTCCACCGGCGAGAGCCTACCACACCTTTATGGTCCTAAGGCCACCTGAGACAAGGCGGATCAGCGGCAGCACCGACGGGAGGCGATAGCACCCTCGTCTTGGGAGGGGTTTCTCGTGAGGAGAGCTAGATGTGATATTGTGTAGTAGAATCTGTTGACTTTTGACCGTATCATCAGTATTGCATACAAAACTAGGTTTCCATGGTGTTATGACCATTTGTCAACTAAAGAATAAAGATATTCTGGGTTGTTAAAAAATGTTAGCAAATGGTTGTTCAAATTTATCAATGTAGTTAGCATGCTACTTAGGCGGCGGACAACTTGTCGTACATGTTTTTTTGCACGGAAAGGCCATAGGTCTAGCGTGAAACTTTACAAAAACATCCTTAGAGCATCTTCAGCCGCGCCCCCAACACGCCCCAGGCGATTCTTTAGCGCCTGTGGGCGAAAGTTGGTCCAGTCGCGCCCCCAGGAGCCCTTTTTGGCGGGTTGGGCCGAAATTGGGGCCAGCGGACCCAGGCCGAACCCGGCACGCCGGGGGCGCCGGGGCGAGCGATTTTGGCGTGAACTAACTGCGGGCCCGACAAGTCAGGGACACTATCGCCTCGTCGTCCTCACAACGCCTCGGTTTCCCGTGGGGAACAATGCCAAGGCTGCCGCCAGCAGCCTTCCATTGATTCCTCATGGGCGGCGCGGTGACCCCCTCCCTCCCATCATGCGTACACATGGCGCTGGGCGGATATAAAATCAACGCCTCCCCCTCACCTCTGGCCACCCCCCGCCGTGCTCTGCCTCTCTCTCCCCGTGTGCAACCGCCACTGATGATCCTGCCCTCTCTCCCCAAGCACAGCCGCGACGATGGGCGAGTGATTCCCCGGCGATGCGGCGGCAGCCAACGGCTTCGGCCGCCGCTCGCTGCACGGGTGGGAGGCGTATTTGCTCTTCGAGGCCAACATCTCAGCGCCGCCCGACGTGCGCGAAGGGCCGGGCGGGTGGAGGCTCAGCGGCGGTGGTGTCCCCATTCCCCCGATGCCAGACGTCAACGCGCGCTAACTACTTCTCCGACGAGGTCGACCGCGTGCGGGCGTCGCTGGCGGAGGAGCAGCACGCCCTCCCGCAGCACGCTGGCGGAGGCGTGGGCGGCGTACTTCTAGCACCGGCACGCGCAGCGGCTGGCCTCCACCAACGGGGCGCCGATGGTTAGGGTGTCAAGAACAGTGAGGGGCACCGCCTGTCGTGGGGCACCCCCGGCCGCACGCTCCACAAGGTTCTCCAGCACCTCGAGGGTGGCAACGACCCGCCGCTAACATACCCTGCCGCAGCCACCGCCCGGTCCCCCGCCGGAGCGCCAGGCAATGGATACCCAGGAGGTTCGGCTCCTCCTCTTCCCACTCCTCCGGCTAGTCAGTGGTGTTCGGCGTCAGGTAGAGCCCGCAGTGGAGACGCCGCTCGGCCGGCGCACCCGCAGCGCCGGCATCATCATCAACGAGGGCGGCGGGCGCGCCTCCTCCTCGGCTCCTCCCCGCTACATCAAGCCGAAGACGGAGTCAGGGCTCATCACCGTGAAGATGGAGCCAGGGCTCGCCGGCAGCGTGAAGGAGGAGCTCGACAACTCGGGGGCCTTGAAGTGGGCACGCGAAGACTGGGTGCGGACGGAGCTGGAGCGCCATTGCTGCGCCTACGAGCCGCTCGGCGCCGTGGCCGCAACGAGGGAGGCGTCGTCATCCTCGACAATGACTGTCGATGTCAAAATCGGCGGATCTCGGGTAGGGGGTCCCGAATTATGCGTCTGAGGTCGATGGTAACAGGAGACAAGGGACACGATGTTTACCCAGGTTCGGGCCCTCTCTATGGAGGTAATACCCTACGTCCTGCTTGATTGATATTGATGAATATGAGTATTACAAGAGTTGATCTACCTCGAGATCGTAATGGCTAAACCCTAGAGGTCTAGCTTGTATGGCTATGATAATGAGTATCGCCTATCCGGACTAAGTCCTCCGGTTTATATAGACACCAGGAGGATCTAGGGTTACACAAGGTTGGTTACAAAGGAGGGAATCTTCATATTCCTTCGCCAAGCTTGCCTTCCACGCCAGGGAGAGTCCCATCCAGACACGGGTACAGTCTTCGGTCTTCGTATCTTCATAGCCCATCAGTCCGGCCCATGGCTAACAGGTCGGACGCCCGAGGACCCCCTAGTCCAGGACTCCCTCAGTAGCCCCTAAACCTGGCTTCAATGATGAGGAGTCCAGCGCGCAGATTTTTCTTCAGCATTGCAAGGCGGGTTCCCCTCTTTCCGAACTCCAAAACAGTCTTCGGTCTTACCAATATATCTGGACCTGTAACTCACACCACACAAAATCACAGAGAGAATATAATATTTTACGAATCCAATCTGCTAATAATTTTTTACAATATGACATCACGTCTGCCCGGTCACCATATCAAACTATTTTGTCTGCCATCCCATGTTTCGAGATGCGGTTTCCATTGGCACGTCTTGTCAAAGCAGAGATCGTGTCCCCTTATTACGGGATTCTCACCAATACGGGCGTGGGTAACCCAACCGTGCCGTTTACACAACCCTTGGGAGTAGGCAAGTTTTAAGGCGAGCAGGGAGGCGCTTGATATTCGCGGCTTTTATAAGGGGATAAGGATTCATCCTCACTCACCCCTGTCGTCCCCTTCCTCCGCTCATCCATTCTAGAGCTCCAGCGCCCAAGCCCTAGCTTCCCCTGCCGGAGAAAGCACTCCAACCATGTCCGGATCTGGAGTTGGTGGCAAGTGGATGGCTTCTTCTGTCAAGAAGAAAGACATCAAGGAGCTTCGAGGGGCCGGATACCTGGCCAAGGAGATCGTTCACCGTCTCCCGGCCGAAGGACAGATCGTCCCTACCGCAGAGCCCCATGAGAGGGTTGTATTTCTCGCACATTTCATTCGCGGGCTGGGATTCCCTCTCCACCCGTTTGTCCGCGGACTAATGTTTTACAACGGGCTAGACTTCCACGATCTAGCCCCCAACTTTGTCCTCAACATCTCGGCATTTATAGTCGTTTGTGAGGCCTTCCTCCGTATCCTACCTCACTTCGGCCTATGGCTGAAGACTTTTAATGTAAAGCCGAAGGTGGTGAGAGGCCAATAGGCAGAGTGCGGAGGTGCCATGGCGGGCAAGATGTCCAACGTTACATGGCCCGAAGGCTCCTTTGTGGAGACAGTGAAGGGGTGGCAGTCGGGGTGGTTCTACATCACCGAGCCGCACGACACCAACTGGGCGGTGGCCCCCGAATTTAGATCCGGAGCTCCGCTACGGCTCACCTCCTGGCAAGAGAAGGGCCTCACCTGGGGTTCTTCAAGCGAGCTGACTAGGCTCCAGACGTGCATTCAGAACATGATAACCAAGAGGATCAAACTCGTCAATGTGATCCAGGTTATGCTCATTCGCCGGATCCTTTCGTGCCAATGCTGGACTTGCTATTTGTGGGAGTTCGATCCGGCCAAGCACCAGACGCTACTAGAGCTCTTCGGCACAACGCATGAAGATATCTGGCAAGTGCTCTTCAAGGCCGGCGAGACACCACCGCCCATGACCGAAGATCGTGGGCTCAGCTTAAAGCGCCAGGCCAATTTGGTATGTTCTTTCATGTATTCAAGGTATAGCCTTTACTGGCATATTTTGGGAAGGAGTCTAAGCCTTCCTATCAATTTTCAGGCCTGGATCGACATAGCGGGGCAGATTAATTGTCCAACTCCACTTCCCGAAGATGAGGAAACCCCACTTCTAACGAAGATGCTATTTTCGGCACCCTATGATGTGCCGGAAAAGAAGGCCAATAAGACGACCAAAGGGAGTAGGAGCGGCCTTCGCTGAAAGAGTGCTTCGCACATGTCGTCCGAAGACGAGACTGACTCTTCGGTCGCCGAAGACAACGGCAAGGAGGAAGAAGAAGACGGCTTCCCCTTAGAGGGGGAAATAAGAAAAGAGAGGCCTCCACAAAATTGGAGGTGAAGGCGCCCAAGAGGGGGAAGGGCTCCCTTGCGGGTAACTCCGCATGGGATGTCGAAAGCAGTCCAGAGCGAATGCCCCAGACCAAGCCTCAGGCTGCCTCGTAAGTACCAAAACCCTATGCACCTCCCAATACCTGGCCTTTCTAGTTTATAATATTAATATGTTTAAACTATGCCATTAAAGTATGGCCCACGACGGCTCCCTGCGATCCTCGACAGAGGATTCTCTAGACTCAAAGGAGATGGCTAGCATGTCTCCATCGCCCGCTCATTCTGCCTCACCCAAGGGTGATGACGAGGTGGCATCCCAAAGGATCTTCCCAGACCAGGGGAGATTCCAGAAATTGTTAAGGTGGCGCCCCAGGATGACTCCTTGGCTGTCGGACACATGGGGGGAAATCCCTCCTAGGGACTGGCAATGGGGTCCAAGTTCCCTTCGGCCCTCAGTCGGATACCATTCCGGAGACCTACACGGCTCCGGAGTCCAGGGAACTGCCTTCCCCGAAAGGAGGAGGTGTGCCTGTTCCACCGGTGACCTCTGTCCAACCAGAGGCACCGGATAATCTGCTGGAAGCGCTGTGAGGCGCCTCCATTATGGATGAGCATTGTGCCCTTATGGGTGCGGTGATCAAAAAGGTCCAGTCTGCCAAAAGCGGACTGACCGAGGCCTGTGCTAGCCTTTTAATAGGCTTTGAGGTAACAATTGTAGAAAAAATATCACAATATGCACAATAGCCCCTGATGCTCTGTTCGGTGTCCGGAAAGGAAAAGCCGAACAAGGGATCAAAATAATTTTCGCAGGAGTCTAACATAATATGTCTATGTGAATAAGTAGGCATCGCTACTGGCTGCTGCTGCTCACACTGCGGAGGTCTCTGGACTGAAGCAGAGCCTGGAGCGGGCCGAGAAAGAGCTCGGCCTCATGAAGAAGCAGCTGGAGAACAGCAAAGGTATGTAGTAACCTGCATGTATATTTAGAAAGGATGAATGGTTTGTGCTGACTAAAGTGCCATGAACTTTATTAGGGGCCACGACCGAGGTGGCGGCCCTCAAGAAGGCGTTAGAGAAGGCCGAGGACAAGGCGGCCAAGGAACGCATCGCGTGTGAGAAGCACAAAGCCCGGGCCGGCGAGGTTCAGCAAGAGCTACAGAACGCCGTCAAGAAGTGTGAGTCCTTGGAGCGTGATTCCAAGACGCAAGCGTCCGAACTTGCGAAGGCCCTCCAGAGCATGCAGGAGGTCCGAGCCGAAGCCCAGAGCACCCTTCAGGAAATCCTGGCGGCCCAGAAGATCACGGCGGGTATGGCTTTCATTATGCAAAGCAAGTTTGTGAAGGAAGCGTTCCTTTTACTTACTCGGATTTGGAGCTCTCCAGGGGCGTTTACGGATTTGCCGTGCAGCGTATCAGACGCTGCCGAGTTCTATCGAGTCGATGAGGGGAGTTCTACGAAGAGGCTGATTTGGTCTCAATATCTTGTGCCCGAACATCCGGTGTCCTTCAGCGACCAGCTGAAACAGCTGGTCGAGCTGCACAAGGCGGCCGAGCTAGCCATGAAGGAGCTGATAGTCCGACTATGGCCTGTCGCGCCGACACCTAGCAGCTACTTCGGACTTGTGAAGCGGCTTGTTGATGCCTGCCCCGGGCTTGATGTTATAAAGCGGTCGGTCTGTATCGAAGGTGCACGGATGGCCTTTGCCCGCGTCAAAACGCACTGGGCGAAGATGGATGCCAAGAAGCTAACGAACGAGGGGCCACCTGAGGGCAAGGAGCACCGCCGACCCGAGTTGTATTTTGATGGTGTCCTAGAGGGATCCCGCATTGTTGCAGATCACTATGCGAAAGACACTATCTTTGAATGAATGTATGCGATCTCCCTCTGCCTTCTATGATAAAACAAAGTGTTTATGCAATATAATGCTTGTTACGTTTTTAAATTTTTACTTCCTGTGCGGCCTGTTGTATGAAATCTGAAGGTTAACCAGTCATCGGCTTCTGCCCCCACATAGGTAGTACGGGGGTGTTCGGGATGGAATCTAAACAATCTTGATACAATTAGATGGTCCTTGAAGGAGTTGTTTAGCGCAACGAACCAGGCGACCAGACTATGCGGTTGTAACGCCCTCACTTAGCCATAGGAGTGCGACAATAAAAACATGGGCGCGGCCCCTAGTATCCGAACTAGAGTGCTATAAGTGTCTGGTGGGGAAGTGCCAATCCTTCACGTAATGCGGAAGAAATCTCCAACGATTTACAACCTCTGAATAGCTGACCGGCTCTCGCCGCATCATGACAGTCAGTTTTAGGCTTTCTCTACTGAGGTGCTCCTTTGGATAAACCAAGGCACAATCGCAGTAGTTCTCCCTTTACTTCCTTAGTCGATATAGCGGAACGTAAGGTAGCAAGCACAGGAGCCGGGCAACCCAACTATTGATCAAAGACATGATTCGGAGCCAATGCATATAATGCTAAATTCGGGGTGCCGAACTATACTTATGAAAAGTGTTCGGACTTGTGTTGTCGTAATGTGGGGGTGTCGTGCAGCCCCTGGCGAACATGAAACATACCAAAGTGTACGGGTGCTACCTGATAGGGTTATCCACAGGGGAACTGGAAAAAAACCCAGAAAAGGTACAAAGGTAAAAAGCTGGAGTCCTGCAGCTCCAGCCGCAAACTGTTCTCATTGTAATTTAATTAGTATGTCAAGGTGCATTGATACAAGTAGTGCAATATGCAACATGCTATTTGACATGCTGAAACCAAGGGAGAGCTACATGTGGGTCCTGAAAAACAGGTAAAGTTATCGTTAACAGAATCACCTAGAAAGTCCCCCATATGTCTGCGTTTCTCGCCGTGTTGGTGTGTTTTATCCTTCAAGAGGACCGATGACGAGGCCATCAGATGGTGCCTATGGGATTGAGACTTGAAAAGGAAACAAGTAAAGGTAAAAGTATTTGTGTATCCGATGTCGGTTGAGCCGTACTACGGACCACAATCTAGCGATGCCTCCGTCGATGCCCATGGGATTTTGAGTGCGTAGTTATGTGCGTGCGGCACGAATGCCACCACTTGATCAGAACTGCGACGGAGGCCGGATTGCTAGTCGAGCTCCTGATGAGCCGAGGTCTCCTGTAGCAGAGTAGTTCAGACCCTCTTAACGGTGTTCGTGGGCTCGGCAGCCGAATTAAGGTTCTGCTTGAGAAGACTGCTCTGTACTTCTGCTGCTAAGGCAGCTGTGCACTCTTCTGTACGGAGGGAGCGTTCCGTATTTCCGTTGACTGTTATGACACCGCGTGGACCAGGCATCTTGAGCTTGAGGTAAGCATAGTGTGGTACTGCGTTAAATCGAGCGAACGCGGTTCGTCCGAGCAGTGCGTGATAGCCGCTGCGAAAGGGGACGATATCGAAGATTAGCTCCTCGCTTCAAAAATTGTCCAAAGATCCAAAGACAACCTCTAGTGTGATTGAGCCCGTACAGCGGGCCTCTACACCTGGTATGACTCCTTTGAAGGTAGCCCTGGTGGGCTTGATCCGAGATGGGTTAATGCCCATTTTTTGCGATGTATCCTGATAGAGCAGATTAAGGCTGCTACCTCCATCCATAAGGACGCGAGTCAGGTGGAACCCATCAATTATTGGGTCTAGGACCAATGCGGCTGAGCCACCATGATGGATACTGGTCGGATGATCTCGGCGATCAAAGGTGATCGGGCATGACGACCATGGATTGAATTTTGGGGCGACTGGCTCTATCGCGTAGACGTCCCTGAGCGCATGCTTGCGCTCCCTCTTGGGGATGTGGGTAGCGTATATCATGTTCACCATTTTGACCTGAGGGGGAAACTTCTTCTGTCCCCCTATGTTCGGTTGCTGGGGCTCTTCGTCATCGTCCTCGCTTTGTGATCCTTTTTCCCTGTTCTCGGCGTTTAATTTGCCGGCCTATTTAAAATCCCAACAATCTCTATTTGTATGATTGGGTGGCTTGTCTATGGTTCCATGAATCTGGCACGGACGATCAAGTATGCGGTCCAAGCTGGATGGGCCTGAATCGTTCTTTTGGAATGGCTTCTTCCGCTAACCGGACTTAGAGCCCCTGAATCTGGCATTGACTGCCGTGTCCTCGGTGTTATCACTGTTGTTTCGACGCTTGTATCTGTTGCATCGAGACTTGTCTTTGCTAGTTTTAGCTTAACGGGTGCTGGCGTCGCTTGCATTGTTTTTGCTATGGGCCAACCAACTGCCCTCGCCCGCACAAAAGCGGGTCATGAGTGTCGTGAGGGCTGCCATGGATTTTGGATTTTCTTGGCCGAGGTGGCGAGCGAGCCATTCGTCGTGGATGTTGTGTTTGAAGGCTGCTAGGGCTTCGGCATCTGGACAATCGACGATTTGGTTCTTTTTAGTTAAGAACCTAGTCCAGAATTTCCTGGCGGACTCTCTGGGCTATTGAATTATATGACTTAAGTCATAAGCGTCCGGAGGTCGAACATATATACCTTGGAAGTTATCGAGGAAGGCCTCTTCCAAGTCCTCCCAGCTGCCAATAGAATATGCGGGCAGACTGTTGAGCCAATGCCGAGCTGGCCCCTTGAGTTTTATAGGAGATATTTGCTGGCGTGGAGGTCATCGCCGTGGGCCATATGAATGTGGAGAATGAAGTCTTCGATCCACACCGCGGGGTCCGTGGTTCCATCGTATGATTCTATATTCACGGGTTTGAACCCTTCTGGGAATTCATGATCCAGGACCTCATCAGTGAATCAATGAGGGTGTGCAGCACCTCTATATCAGGTCGTATCGCGACGTAGCTTTGATGGAGTCCGTCTGCGGTTTTCAGCCCATGCATGACTAAGTTTGTCACGTCCGAATAGATGGCCGTCGTCGCGTGTCGAGGAACGTCCTCGTGATCCGAAGATTGATCTAGTATGTCCTGCTTTATTGTTCAGGTTTTGTCAGAGGTCATATGTATGACCGTGGGTTGATTTACCTCTACCTGTGCGCTGAGGCGAGACTGGATGGTGTTCGGTGTGAGTTGCCGTTTTGTCTCGGCAACGTGGTGGCCGGTCAGCCACATTGTACGATGGAGGTATGTAGTTCGGCGCCTCCTCGTCAAACTAAGGTAGAAATTTGCATTTTGGGTAGCTTTTGGTTGGGCGCTTGAGGCTGTACTCTTCGGCTGCTAGGACATCCGTCCATTTATCATTGAGCAGATCTTGGTTAGCTTGAAGCTGCTGCTGCTTCTTTTTCAGGCTCCTTGCAGTGGCGATTAGCTGGCGCTTGAAGCACTCCTGCTCCAGAGGTTCCTCGGGCACGATGAAATCATCGGTGCCAAGGCTCACCTCATCCTCGGAGAGCGGAAGATAACTTCTTTCCTCTGAGTTCTTGTGCGTGGCCTGCTTGCCGGGGCTAGCCTGCCCATCTTCCCGTTCATCTTGTTCATTAGTTGTTTCAATGGGGTCTTCGTTGTCTTCGGCACCTTCTGGAGTATTATCTTCTCCTGTGCCGGTGTTGTTGTCTTTACTGCGGCATGACTTAGAGCGGCGCTGCTGACGCCGGCGCTTGGATTGTATTTCGGAAGGTTTATCCTCGGCTGGATCTTCCTTGTCATTGCCGCTGTTTTCCTTTGGTGCATCCACCATGTATACATCATACGAGGAAGTGGCCGTCCAGCATCCGGTGAACGGCGGGTTCTGGGCCTCCTCTTCTTCGGCATCGTCGTCCATACCGTCGATGTCTTCGGAGTCATAATCAAGTGTGTCGGTCAAATCCTCGACCGTGGCGATGAAGTGGGTGGCGGGTGGGAAGCAAAATTCTCCACTACCAGCCCCTAGTTCGAACCGGATATAGTTCGGCTCTGAATCCTCTGCCAAGGACAGGTTCTTTAACGAGCTTAGCACATCGCCCAAAGGCGAGTGCTGGAAGACGTCTGCGGCGCTGAACTCGAAGATCAATAAACGATCAAGTTTGGCATCCGCGGGCTCACGTGGTTCGGAACTTACAGCCAAAGACAAGTCCGGAGTTCCGGTGACAAAGATGTCATGAGAGGTTAAGTCTATGTGCGGCTCCAACGCCGCGGAATCTATGGCCTCCGCGGTGGAGTTGATCCTCCCGTCCTCGGATGGCGTAGTCTGCTCTGGCTCTAAGGCCAGAGTGGTTATAGGAGTGATATCCTGGATGCGGTCTGATGACAGATTTAGGTCATGATCATCGGGGTGACCGGGGGTAGTAGCCGCGGTCTCAAATCCGGTGAAGATCAAGTCTCCATGGATGTCCACAGCGTAGTTCAGGCTCCCAAATCTGACCTCATGGCCAGGGGCGTAGCTTTCGATCTGCTCCAGATGGCCAAGCGAATTGGCCCGCAGTGCGAAGCCACCGAATACGAAGATCTGTCTGGGGAGGAAAGTTTCTCCTTGGACAGCGTCATTATTGACGATTGAAGGGGCCATCAAACCTTTCGGCGACAACACAGTGGAACTCTCAATGAAAGCACCAATGTCGGTGTCAAAACCGGTGGATCTCGGGTAGGGGGTCCCGAACTATGCATCTAGGGTCGATGGTAACAGGAGACAAGGGAAACGATGTTTACCCAGGTTCGGGCCCTCTCTATGGAGGTAATACCCTACATCCTGTTTGATTGATATTGATGAATATGAGTATTACAAGAGTTGATCTACCTCGATATCGTAATGGATAAACCCTAGAGGTCTAGCTTGTATGGCTATTATAATGAGTATCGCCCACCCAGACTAAGTCCTCCGGTTTATATAGACACCAGGAGGATCTAGGGTTACACAAGGTCGGTTACAAAGGAGGGAATCTTCATATTCCGTCGCCAGGCTTGCCTTCCACGCTAGGGAGAGTCCCATCCGGACACGGGTACAGTCTTTGGTCTTCGTATCTTCATAGCCCATCAGTCCGGCCCATGGCTAACAGGCCGGACGCCCGAGGACCCCCTAGTCCAGGACTCCCTCAATGACAGTGACGATGACGCGCCGCCGCCACCGGTCCGCCGGGGCGACGCCGGGCAGGGGTCCAGCAAGGGTGGCCAGGGGTGGCCGCGTCAAGGAGAGGGACAACGAGGACAACGGCGAGGATGGTGGCGATGTCGACGACTTTGCCGCGCTCAGCGCGTTCTTCGGCCCGTAGTTGTAGTTACGGCCATTTTTTAAGTACTAAAAACTTTTTTATGTAAGTCATGTTTGCCGAATTTTAGCCGAATCTTTGTCCCGTTTGCCGAACTTTAGCCGAATTCCTTTTTTAAAAAAAGCCTTCTGGGGGCGACCCTGGGGCCGGCGGCTGGGAACCCGAAAGCCCCCACGCTGATTTTTAGCGCCGGTTCGCCCCCAGGCGGCGATTTTACGCGCCCCCTAGGGGGCCAACGGTGGGAGATGCTCTTACAAAAAGTTATATATATATATATATATATATATATATATATATATAAATATTTGGGGTGTCGAAGTCTTCTTCCTCCTGCATCCATTGATGATGTGTCATGGACAAAGATCGTTGCCACATCTTAGACCTATGTCTCCATACTCGATAGAGAAAAAACGTTTAAATTCATTAGCTTGTAGAAGTAATGGCTGAGAAGTCGTCGATCTAGACCAGAAGATGCTGACGAACACGAGCTACAAAGCAAATGGACGCCCCAGAGGGAAAATAAAGTGGGGAAGGCATGTATAATGCCCCAGGTCTGGCGAGACTGAAGCGGGGAACACTTTTTTTTGCAGGAAACACAACTCTCACATACTCCGCAATACCCTGCAAGGCCGAACCTGGCCAAACTACCCGGTCGGAACTAGAGTCAGAGGATCACGATGCACAACAGCGCCATCAGCTCTGCAGTACAAAACCACTCACACAAATATGTAGAAGAAAAAGCATGCCCGAAAAATCAGATCTAGTGACACACAACTCTCCACACGGCTCCCAACAATGCCAAGAATCACCATCGCAATGAGGATGAGGCGGGGAGGACTTATTTTATGCCGACGGTCGTGCCATTGATGAGTGTATTCTTTACACTCACTTCACTATTGTTTAAACGAGATAATCCTGGATATTCCCAAAAAATCACTCTGATCTTATTGCTAATGACTAACAAATACAAAAGATTTCAAACCCCTTTGTGTAATTATTTCCACATGAAATGGAGCTATACATGGAAATATAAAGTGCGGAGATCAAGCCAAGCCAACTTGACGCATCACAGAGGATCCAGGAGAGAAGACAACGTCTGGTACAAACACACCCAGTCATACCAGTGCTCGTACTAGGTGCCAGCATCTCCCATGGCGTCCTCCCTGACACCAATGGCGGAGCTACAAAAGATTTGTTTGGTGGGCCAAGATGAAGGAAACACGTTTTTCCTCTCAAAGGCCCAGTTTTTTCTCTACTCTTCACAGTTTTGGCCATGAGTTGGGCAGGCCATGGCCCATTTGGCCTTGTTGTAGCTCCGCCAGTGCCTGACACACTTTATAACAGGCTTGATGCCCCATTCATAACAGAATGTCCAGAACATCGAGAACATCGCCAACAAGAGCTTAGGATCACCATCACCATTCCCAAAAAAACCTAGCCGCCACCATCTCCTTAGATATTCTCCCCGTAGTTTGCCATACTTGTAATCGGTCCATCGCATATAGTGACATTGTAAGACTTTATACAATCATTCCTCTTCAATGCCATCTACAATGTTTTCCATTTGTGCTCTGGTTGTGATGTGTGAGTAATCCTCTCAGACCATTTGATCAATTACACTAGGAAGGAGTGGGATGTTGCATCATTGGAGCGTTCCTTCCACAGGAGCGACATGGATGACATCTTGCATGTACCAATCGGAGGACCGAGGAGGGAGGACTACCCAACCTGGAACCACACTAAGAATGATTCTTTTTGGTATGCTCTACTTACCATCTCTGCATGGATCTCAAGCAGGTGAAGGTGTGTGCCCCTGAGAGGTCCTCCTCGGTGTCCGGACACAGAGGCTGGTTGGAGCTGTGGGGCTTAGATGTTCTGGCCAAGGCTAAAATTCACACATGGAGGCTCATCCATAACGGGCTAGCAGTGGGAGCAAAGTTGCATAGGCGCCATATTAAGGAGGGTGCTTTTTTCAGTTTGCGAGCAGGATGAGACAGCTCTTCATCGCTTTTGGACATGTCCATATGCTCACCACTGTTGGTGCTTGGTCAATGCAGATAGAGGGGATGATGTGTTCTCCCCTCCAATCGTTGTGCCTTTGCATCAAGAGTTAAAGAGTTGTCTGCTGGATTGGTTTGGTAAAGCGAGAGAAGCGGACAAACTTGTGATGATCATGACGATGTATCACATGTGGTTCTCTAGAAACACAACTCGAGATGGGAAAATGACTGAAGAAGTCCGTTTACTGGTCGACCAGTTTTGGCGACTGCTAGAGGAGTGGCCCGAAATTCATTCCTCCTCACTGGTCGTTCAGGGAGGAAAGCTAACAGAGCCTTCACATCCTCCTGAGCTGGGTTGGCTCAAGGTGAACATTGACGGGGCAATTGCGAAGATGGATGGCTTGGGCGGCGGGGGAGCGGTCGTTCGCGACCATCATGGTATGTTCATGGGAGGCTCATGCCATTTTTTTTCTTTATCGCTGATTCCATGCATGCGGAACTCATGGCGTGTCCGCGAGGAGTCCAGCTTGCGTTGGAAGTTGGTGCCGAGAAGATCATGCTGGAGACAAACAACTAGGGGCGATGCAAGCTCTAAAGCTAGAGGAGTTGGATAGACCGATGTATGGCCCTCACCTCGAAGAGGTCAAGGAACTTCTCATCTCAGTGGGTGATTATAGAGTGTGATGTGCTAGATGCTCTGTCAACCGGGCGGCGCATGATCTAACTAGGAAAGGCTGCCTAAATAAGATGGCTAAGACTTGATTTACTATTTCTCCAAACTATCTTAGCGACATTGTCACGGCTCTAAGTAATAAAGTGTCATCAATTTTCCCCTAAAAAACTTGTTGAAGCAGAATAGAAAGGTTGAGATCACTCATGGGCGTGTTTGGTTGCCTGCATATGGCCCAGCCTGGCCCGTGCGGGGAAGATTGAGCCCGTTAGGTTACCTGCGATCACTGTGCAGCCCGCATCACACGGAACTTAAAGCACGTCCAGGCCAGGCCTAGGGAAAATGCCCGAATCGGCAGTAGCTCGCGAGCCTGGCTCGGGCGAGGCAGGGGGCGCGACGCGCTTCTCCCCTCGTGCAAGCAGGGAGATGGCGCGAGCTCGCCCGTGTCGCCGAAAAATCGACGGGAGGATTTCGGCTCACCTCCCGCCGAGTCCACCCCGGTTTAGCCCCTCCCTCACCGCCCCAACTCCCGCCACCATTCTCCCTCCGCTCGAGCTTTCCCGCCGACGCGCATTGGCATCGACGAGCAGGTAAGCGGCGCATCTTCATCGGCTGGCGGTCCACGATGTCGGCGCTCCTTCACCGGCCGGCGTTGATCTTCCACGACCGTCCCTCCTCATCCTCGAGCTGCAGCCATGGCCTCTATGAGTTCAATTTTCCTTTCTCTCTGTTCCTTCTAGCTAGACCTGAGCTGTAGTTAGGGTTTGATCTAGATGCATGGTTGATTAGTGGTCTGATATGTGAGCTGATATGGTTGATTGCTATGCTGCGGTTGCAATTTGTGGTAGGGCTAGATATTCAAGCATGTGGTAGGCTAGATTAGTAGTAGAGTTTGAAGTTGAACCTTGTGCTTGTGTTGAATCGTGCTTAGATCTACGATTTGTAGCTATTGGTGGTCCATTTGTAGCATGTTGTTTGTTGTAGATGTATGTTCCTGCTCATAGATTGTCCGGTATGCTTAGTATTTTAGCGATGAAGCATGTGCTTGTTATGATAGTGATGAACCATGTACATGTATGCTCTGCTTTCATGGGTTGTCTGATATGTTGTGTGATATGCTTACTGTCAATGCATGCTACGATTGTAGGACATGACCATGCAAACGCAAGATCTTAGTCAGGCCCTTGTCCTTTCTGACAGCCAGTTTGCTCCATCGTTTGTCGAGGACTCGTAGCCTATGTCCGAGATGGTACTTGATTTAGTGGTGTTCGCATCTGATTCCCTCTATGTGCCAGTAGTACTCATTGAGCCAACTCATGCTGCTGCTACCACCACTGCACTGAAGGTAGCAGCAGCAAAGGCAAATAAGGATGGTAGGTCAAAGAACATGAAGTGGCAGCCGTTCATGTCCACGTTCGCGCTGAACAAGGTGTGTGAGCTCATCTCTAGTGGAGTTAGGATTGACAAGGGCTTCAAGAAGGTGCACTTAAACACCATTGCGAAGCAGGTGTTCGAGTTCTATGGGCAGGAGGTGTCTGCCACCCAGGTGTACAACCACCTGAGGAAGTGAAGAAGTCGATGGATCCAAGTATCCAAGCTGAGAGACCTTAGCGGCACATCATGGGATGAAAACACTTGCTCCATAGTTCTGGAGGCAGAGCACTACGCCGGCCATGTCGCGGTTAGCTCACAGCCCTCTTCCTTTTCATATTGTCCACCATTGCCTACTCATAATCGCAACTAACAACACTTGTGTTTCATTCTTAGGACCACCCAAAGGACGCGGAGTTCCTCAACACACCCATACAGAACTACAGCCAGATGCAACACATCTTCTCCTTTGGGCTGGCAACTGGGAAGCATGCCATGGGCTCGGGGGAGCCTCTTGGTTGTCCCATGCCAGACTTCCCTAGGACCCCGGACGTCGAGGTCCTTGATGGCCCTGACAAGCCCTTTGTGAAGCCCTTCGACAAGCCATTTGACCCCGTCCATGATAGGAAGAGAAAGAGAGGAGGCCTGATAAAGAAGGAGATCAATGTCTTTTGCAGCATGACTGAGGCGATGAAGGAGGTGGCAATAGCCATCAGGGAGTGCAAGCCCCTCGATGTCCACCCTAACCTATATGGCGCTGTCATGACCCATGGTGGCTTCAGCGATGAGGCTCTCATGACAGCTCTCTCCCACCTGCTTGACAACAAGACCCAAGGTGTTGGGTTCATTGCCATGGCCGACGCTCATAGGGTGTTGTGGCTCAGGAGTTGGCTGGGCAAGCACTACTACTAGAGTAGTGTTGCCTGTGAACATGCATGATCCCCGACGACGATGGCGGTGGCGACGACGGCGACGATGATGACGTACATTTTGTGTAGTTAGGGCTCAAAAACTATTTGATGGTCTATATATTTCGGTGAGGTGGTATATACTAACCCCTCACGCTGATGGTGAACTTGCGGTGGTAGGACGACACCCTGATACGTCTCCAATGTATCTATAATTTTTGATTGCTCCATGCTATATTATCTACTGTTTTGGACTATATTGGGCTTTATTTTCCACCTTTATATTATTTTTGGGACTAACCTATTAACCGGAGGCCCAGCCCAGAATTGCTGTTTTTTTGCCTATTTCAGTGTTTCGAAGAAACGGAATATCAAACGGAATAAAATCTTCGGGAACGTGATTTTCTCATCGAACGTGATCCAGGAGACTTGGACCCTGCTCCAAGGAACAAAAGAGGCGGTCACGAGGGTGGGGGGTGCCCCCCCTAGGGCGCGCCCCCCTGCCTCGTGGGCCCCTCGTTGCTCCTCCGGCGTACTTCTTCCTCCTATATATACACACGTACCCCCAAACAATCAGAACAGGAGCCAAAAACCTAATTCCACTGCCGCAACTTTCTGTATCCACGAGATCCCATCTTGGGGCCTGTTCCATAGCTCCGCCGGAGGGAGCATCGATCATGGAGGGCTTCTACATCATCATCCAAGCCTCTCCGATGAAGTGTGAGTAGTTTACTTCAGACCAATGGGTCCATAGTTAGTAGCTAGATGGCTTCTTCTCTCTATTTGGATCCCACTACAATGTTCTCCCCCTCTCTCGTGGAGATGTATTCAATGTAATCTTCTTTTTGCGGTGTGTTTGTTGAGATCGATGAATTGTGGGTTTATGATCAAGTCTATCTATGAATAATATTTGAATCTTCTTTGAATTCTTTTATGTATGATTGGTTATCTTTGCAAGTCTCTTCGAATTATCCGTTTGGTTTGGCCAACTAGATTGGTAGTTCTTGCCATGGGAGAAGTGCTTAGCTTTGGGTTCGATCTTGCGGTGTCCTTACCCAGTGACAGAAGGGGCAGCAATGCACGTATTGTATCTTTGCCGTCGAGGATAACAAGATGGGGTTTATTTCATATTGCATGAATTTATCTCTCTACATCATGTCATCCTGCTTAAGGCGTTACTCTATTTTGAACTTAATACTCTAGATGCATGCTGGATAGCGGTCGATGAGTGGAGTAATAGTAGTAGATGCAGAATCGTTTCGATCTACTTGTCATGGACGTGATGCCTATATATGATCATGCCTAGATATTCTCATAACTATGCTCAATTCTGTCAATTGCTCAACAGTAATTTGTTCACCCACCATAGAATACTTATGCTCTTGAGAGAAGCCACTAGTGAAATCTATGGCCCCCGGGTCTATTCTCATCATATCAATCTCCATCACTTTAATCTTGTTTTGCCTTTTTACTTTGCTTTTACTTTTTACTTTGCATCTTTATACCAAAAATACCAAAAATATTATATCTATCAGATCTCACTCTCGTAAGTGACCGTGAAGGGCTTGACAACCCCTAATCACGTTGGTTGCAAGTAGCTATCGTTTTGTGCAGGTACGAGGGACTTGAGCGTGGGCTCCTACTGGATTGATACCTTGGTTCTCAAAAACTGAGGGAAATACTTACGCTACTCTACTGCATCATCCCTTCCTCTTCGGGGAAAACCAACGCAAGCTCAAGACGTAGCAAGAAGGATTTCTGGCGCCGTTGCCGGGGAGTCTACGCAAAAAGTCAACATACCAAGTACCCATCGCAATCCCTATCTCTCGCATTACATTATTTGCCATTTGCCTCTCGTTTTCCTCTCCCCCCAATTCACCCTTGCTGTTTTATTCGCCCTCTCTCTCTCCCTATCCTCCCTCTCTATTTGCCTCTTGTTTGCTCGTGTGCTAGTTTGCTTGCTTGTCATTATGTCTAAAACTGGGGAGGTTATCGCCAATATGAGCGATAACAATATCATGGAAAATTCTGATGCTCCTACTAAAGAACCTACCACCTTTCATACAAAAAAAAATCCGTGTTGGTAGTGGTAATATTATTGGAAAAGGAGTTATTCAAGATTTCTTTACTTGTGCCCGTGCTTTACCTTCTATGGGTAGTTCTATCCTTCACAGAACTAGTAGCCTTGCGGACGTTATTGCTATGCTTGTAGTTGAACTTGAAAGACAATTCATGCACATGCATCCTTCCATACAGAGGATTTTTCTAGAATTTTAATATTGAGCATTCTTCTGTTAAGCGTGCCGCTACTATATTTTTGGCTCGTGAGTTTAGATTCATAATAAGAGAAGCCAAAGAAATCTTTGCACATTATAGGGTGGACGCTTGCCGTCCTCCCATAGAGGCTATCCTCTTTGATCAAGAAGAAATAATGCGTTTTCAATACTCTAGATTATGTTGCTTTCAATGAAAATCTTAGAAGAAAGGTTCCTACCAATGTTTTAGTTGATAGAATTTCTGAACTTAATGATGATTTGGCTATTTGAAATAATGAGCTAGGATATTCTCTTGAATATAGGCTTACAAGGTTCTGTCAAAAGAATGCTTATAATGATGAATTAGTTGTGCATTATGAAGGACCGAAGGAGGAACCTATACCTCCCAAGGTTGATCTTGGGGACTTTTGTCCCATTAAATTTAGTCCTTTTGATTACTTTTGCTTGCCTCAAAGAAAGCTTGCTGCCGAACATAGAGAATATGAAATGAGTTTTAATAATCTTTCTTACTATTATGGCAATACCTAGATCTATCCTCGCTTTTATGCCTAGCTAGGGGCGTTAAACGATAGCGCTTGTTGGGAGGCAACCCAATTTTATTTTTTATTCCTTGCTTTTTGCTCCTGCTTAGTAATAAATAAATTATTTAGCCTCTGTTTTGGTTGTGTTTTTTGTATTTAATTAGTGTGTGTGCCAAGTAGAACCATTGGGAAGACTTGGGGAAAGTCTTGTTGAACTTGCTATAAAAAACAGAAACTTTAGCGCTCACGAGAACTGCTGTCATTTTTATTTTAAGAGTGCTATTTAGTTAATTCTTTTTGCAGATGATTAATAGATAAATTCCTCACGTCCAGAAATTTATTTTAGAATTTTTGGGGTTCCATATCTTGCGCTAGCTACAGATTGCAACAGACTGTTCTGTTTTTGACAGATTTTATTTTTCGTGTGTTGTTTGCTTATTTTGATGAATCTACGGCTAGTAAAATAGTTTATAATCCATAAAGAAGTTGGAATAAAGTAGGTTTAACACCAATATAAATAAAGAATGAGTTCATTACAGTACCTTGAAGTAGTCTTTGTTTTCTTTCGCTAACGGAGCTCACGAGTTTTCTATTTTGAGTTTTGTGTTGTGAAGTTTTCAAGTTTTGGGTGAATTCTTTTGATGGATCATGGAACAAGGAGTGGCAAGAGCCTAAGCTTAGGGATGCCCATGGCACCCCCAAGATAATCCAAGGACACCAAAAAGTCAAAGCTTGGGGATGCCCCGGAAGGCATCCCCTCTTTCGTCCACTTCCATCGGTAATTTACTTGGAGCTATATTTTTATTCACCAAAATGATATGTGTTTTACTTGGAGCGTCTTGTATTATTTGTGTCTTTGTGTCTTAGTATGCCACAATCATTCTTGCTGTACACACCTTTTGAGAGAGCCATACATGAATTAAAATTTGATAGAATACTCTATGTGCTTCACTTATATCTTTTGAGCTAGATAATTTCGCTCTATGTGCTTCACTTATATCTTTTGAGCATTATAATTTTGCTCTATGTGCCTCACTTAGATCTTTTAGAGCACGGTGGTGGATTTGTTTTAAAGAAACTATTGATATCTCGTGTTTCACTTAAATTATTTTGAGAGTCTCTTAATAGCATGGTAATTTTCTTAATAATAATATGCTTGGTATTCAAGATTTGTGAAACTTTCTTTTGAGTGTGTTGAATACTAAGAAAAGATTGAAGCATGATAATTGTTTTGAGATATGGAGGTGATAATATTAAGGTCATGCTAGTTGAGTAGTTGTGAATTTAAAGAATACTTGTGTTAAGGTTTGTGATTCCCGTAGCATGCACGTATGGTGAACCGTTATGTAACGAAGTCGGAGCATGATTTGTTTATTGATTGTCTTCCTTATGAGTGGCGGTCGGGGACGAGCGATGGTCTTTTCCTACCAATCTATCCCCCTAGGAGCATGCGTGTAATACTTTACTTTGATAACTTCTAAATTTTTGCAATAAGTATATGAGTTCTTTATGACTAATGTTGAGTCCATGGATTATACGCACTCTCACCCTTCCATCTTTGCTAGTCTCTCTAATACCGCGCATTTTTCGCCGGTATCATACACCTCCCATATACCTTCCTCAAAACAGCCACCATACCTACCTATTATGGCATTTCCATAGCCATTCCGAGATATATTGCCATGCAACTTTCCACCATCTAGGTCATCATGACACATTCATCATTGTCATATTGCTTAGCATGATCATGTAGTTGACATAAGTATTTGTGGCAAAGCCACCGTTCATAATTTCTTCATACTTGTCACTCTTGATTTATTGCATATCCCGGTACACCGCCGGAGGCATCCATATAGAGTCATACTGTGTTTTAGAATCGAGTTGTAATCATTGAGTTGTAAATAAATAAAAGTGTGATGATCATCATTCAATAGAGCATTGTCCCAATAAAAAAAGACCAAAGAAAAAAGGCCCAAAAAAAGAAAATAAATAAAAAGGGGCAATGCTACTATCCTTTTTCCACACTTGTGCTTCAAAGTAGCACCATAATATAGCGAGTCTCATATATTGTGCTTCAAAATAGCACCATGTTCTTCATATAGAGAGTCTCATATGTTGTCACTTTCATATACTAGTGAGAATTTTACATTATAGAACTTGGCTTGTATATTCCGATAATGGGCTTCCTCAAATTGCCCTAGGTCTTCATGAGCAAGCAAGTTGGATGCACACCCACTAGTTTCTTTTGTTGAGCTTTCATACATTTATAGCTCTAGTGCATCCGTTGCATGGCAATCCCTACTCACTCACATTGATATCTATTGATGGCCATCTCCATAGCCTGTTGATACGCCTAGTTAATGTGAGACTATTTTCCCCTCCTTTTTGTCTTCTCCACAACCACCATTCTATTCCACCTATAGTGCTATATCCATGGCTCACGCTCATGTATTGCGTGAACATTGAAAAAGTTTTGAAAAAGTTAGAGTATGAAACAATTGCTTGGCTTGTCATCGGGGTTGTGCATGATTTAAATACTTTGTGTGGTGAAGATGGAGCATAACCAGACTATATGATTTTGTAAGGATAACTTTCTTTGGCCATGTTATTTTGAGAAGACATAATTGCTTTGTTAGTATGCTTGAAGTATTTTTTATGTCAATATAAACTTTTGTCTTGAATCTTTCTAATCTGAATATCCATACCACGATTAAGAAGATTTACATTGAAATTATGCCAAGTAGCACTCCGCATCAAAAATTCTCTTTTTATCATTTACCTACTCGAGGACGAGCAAGAATTAAGCTTGGGGATGCCTGATACGTCTCCAACGTATCTATAATTTTTGATTGCTCCATGCTATATTATCTACTGTTTTGGACTATATTGGGCTTTATTTTCCACTTTTATATTATTTTTGGGACTAACCTATTAACCGGAGGCCCAGCCCAGAATTGCTGTTTTTTTTGCCTATTTCAGTGTTTCGAAGAAACGGAATATCAAACGGAGTCCAAATGGAATAAAATCTTCAGGAACATGATTTTCTCACTGAACGTGATCTAGGAGACTTGGACCCTGCTCCAAGGAACAAAAGAGGCGGTCATGAGGGTGGGGGGCGCCCCCCCTAGGGCGCGTCCCCCTGCCTCGGGGGCCCCTCGTTGCTCCTCCGGCGTACTTCTTCCTCCTATATATACACATGTACCCCCAAATGATCAGAACAGGAGCCAAAAACCTAATTCCACAGCCGCAACTTTCTGTATCCACGAGATCCCATCTTGGGGCCTGTTCCGAAGCTCCGCCGGAAGAGGGCCGTCATCACGGAGGGCTTCTACATCATCCTAGCCCCTCCGATGAAGTGTGAGTAGTTTACCTCAGACCTTCGGGTCCATAGTTAGTAGCTAGATGGCTTCTTCTCTCTCTTTGAATCTCAATACAAAGTTCTCCCCTTCTCTTGTGGAGATCTATTCGATGTAATCTTCTTTTTGCGGTGTGTTTGTTGAGACCGATGAATTGTGGGTTTATGATCAAGTCTATCTATGAATAATATTTGAATCTTCTCTGAATTCTTTTATGTATGATTGGTTATCTTTGCAAGTCCCTTCGAATTATCCATTTGGTTTGGCCAACTAGATTGGTAGTTCTTGCCATGGGAGAAGTGCTTAGCTTTGGGTTCGATCTTGCGGTGTCCTTACCCAGTGACAGAAGGGGCAACAAGGCACGTATTGTATTGTTGCCATCGAGGATAATAAGATGGGGTTTATTTCATATTGCATGAATTTATCTCTCTACATCATGTTATCTTGCTTAAGGTGTTACTCTGTTTTTAACTTAATACTCTAGATGCATGCTGGATAGCGGTTGATGAGTGGAGTAATAGTAGTAGATGCAGAATCGTTTCGATCTACTTGTCACGAACGTGATGCCTATATACATGATCATGCCTAGATATTCTCATAACTATGCTCAATTTTGTCAATTGCTCAACAGTAATTTGTTCGCCCACCGTAGAATACTTATGCTCTTGAGAGAAGTCACTAGTGAAATCTATGGCCCCCGGGTCTATTCTCATCATATCAATCTCCATCACTTTAATCTTGTTTTGATTTTTACTTTGCTTTTACTTTTTACTTTGCATCTTTATACCAAAAATATTATATCTATCAGATCTCACTCTCGTAAGTGACCGTGAAGGGCTTGACAACCCCTAATCGCGTTGGTTGGGAGTAGCTATCGCTTTGTGCAGGTACGAGGGACTTGAGCGTGGGCTCCTACTGGATTGATACCTTGGTTCTCAAAAACTGAGAGAAATACTTACGCTACTCTGCTGCATCATCCCTTCCTCTTCGGGGAAAACCAACACAAGCTCAAGACGTAGCACACCCTCTTTTGGATGTGGTGGTAGGTTAACACCAAGGTAGTGCTAGGTAGAACTTGTTATGTCGTATGATCATGTATGCTTTACTTCTTCTCTTCTGCTCCATTGTTGTTTGTGGGCTACTTTGCTTGCTACTTGTGTGCTTCATTGATTTGCTGCTTCAACTCTTACTCTTGTGCATTGCTAGGGCAAGTGGTATGTCGTGTTCATCGGTAAGGTTTCAGGGGTTTATAGTTCATAGGAAGAAGCCAGTGCACAAGTGGCATCGTATAGCAACAGCAGCCATAGAGGGTTCAAGACTAGGCAGACAGCAGAACAAGCTTACTCCAACTGGGTGCGAAAGCACGGAGACAAGAGTGTTGACAGTGGCAAGGTTGGAGGTGTCAAGGTGGATCGTCAGTTTGGGCTGAAGCTGGAGAACTTTATCTTCTTCGTCCAGTTCATCGCCATTGTGGTGCTGTGGCGTTGGTGTGCTAGGTGTGGGTAAGCTCACCAACTAGGGTACAAAGTAAGCACAACATGTACGCCGTATGCAATCAAACGTCATGTTCATGTGCCGCTTGGGCCAATGCAGGCAACCAAACAAAGTGCACTTGTCTATTACCTAATGCAGGGACACTAGATGCAGACAACCAAATAACTTGCAGATGGAGTATTAGGGTTTGTTTTTGCTCAATCAGGTTGGGTTGAGAAGTGTATGCGATGTAGGAACTGTAGCAAACAGCAACCAAACACGTCCCATGTAAACTGAAACAAAATGTTGTGAGCCACTACATGGCTAGTTATGGTTGAAGAAAAATGCGCACTGCAAGTATGGTTGCGTTCGGGGCCTAATGAGGTGCCCAGTCTTTGTAACACTGACAATATTTCTGTGAGTTAATAAAATTCCCTTTTGACCCGCCAAAAAAACGTACAAATTTTGTCTCTGTTTTTCACGCGTGTTCATGTGGGCTCGACTAGCACCAGCGGAGAGAGATATACCATGAAGGAAGGACGTTGAGGCGTTCAAACGAAGTTGATGGCTATGTGCAAATTCAACGAGAAGACCGCGCACGAGAGCATCTCATTGTTGAAGACCGCGTTCAAACGTATGGGACTTGATTTGACGTCTCTCATTGTTCATGACCTGACCTGACGAGACGTCCTGCTCCCTAGATTCCTTTCACAGCTCAAAATTTGTTTTTACATATGTGATAATGCTACAATTCTACAGGTTGCAATTGGGGGAATCTGGCCTATAGCCCCGAATGAGCAAATTCCGAATTCTGGTGAAGAATGGTTGCTGCACCCCTTGGCGCTTCACCCTGGCGAGGTGGGTGGCATGATTATCATGATCATTTGGAGAATTTAAAACCTTCGGAGCGATGTAGTCCACGGGGGGAGTATTCCTCCAACGGAAGTGTCGAAGATTTTTTTTGTGTGTGTGTGTGCAGCTATATGAGCTCACTGCGAGACTTGAAGCACTTGAGCATTGAACAAATCTTTGAACGGCAAGTCCCCTGTGGATACGCTTTGCATTTCAGGCATCGAGGTGTCGCACTCCCCTGAAGCGCCCTGGTTGCCGCCCTCACCGGACTGGCTTGCCCTCTCGGTGGACGGCTCTTTCTCGCCGGATGATGGCTTGGTCGAGGCTAGAATGATTCTCAAGAACAATGCAGGAGCCCTGTTTGATAGCAAAATATTTTTTAAGTATTTCAAGAATACTATAGTTTTTGAGATTATCATAGTTTTATTTACAATGAGGTGTTTGGTTGCCCCTAGTAACTGTGCCTTTTTTTTCTAAACGGAATAACTGTGCTTTTAATATTATAGTATTGGACAAACTGCAGTTTTTTCTCTGCATAAAAGAAAAACCCTAAACTTCTTTTTTAAAAACAGAGTTGTTGAGTGCTTAAACACAACGACTAAACAGCAAAATTTACAGTGTTATGCGACAACAGCCAAACAGGTTCTATGTATTATGAATACTGCAAAATACTCTGTTTTGATAAAACTATGGTATCTCACACCTGCAGGCAAAATTACTGTAGTTTTTGATACTTTAGTTTATATAATACTTTGCTATCAAACACAGCCGAACTGATCTTTGTTGCATGCCATCTTTTGTTCTTTTGCAACGAGGCATTGAAAGTGGAAATCCATACAATTTTGGAGGGGATGTCGCTGACCCTGTATTTTGATTTCCGGCCGGAAAAAAAGGATTTCGGCCATCTTGGCCTGGGGCGGAAAGTATCTTTAAGCCGAAATTGGTCATTGCCAAATTTTGGTCAAATTTCAGCCGAAATTTTTGAAAATGGCCGAAATTGGGCCATCTCGGCCTAGACGGAAAAAATCTCAAACCTAAAATCAAAACATAGCGCTGGCCCTCCAACGGTCTAATCTATCTATTTTGGTGCAGTCAGACTCAGTAGGAGCATTATCATCTCTATCGGATGCTACACTTTCTAAGGTGGTGTTTGGTTCTCTAGTCCTAGGACTTTTTCTAGTCCCAACTAAAAAGTCTCTAGTCCCTAAAAAGTCCCTCTCTATTTATTTCCAGAGACTAAAAAGTCCCTAGTCCCTTCCTAGAGGTTATTAAATGACCATGTTGCCCCTAGTATATAAAAAAATAACAATCAAACAACACCATGGGGTGGCGCGCCAATGGATGCATGTAAGGGCATTGTTGAAAAAGTCTCAAAAAGTCCCAAAAAGACTCTCCTTGAGAGTCTTCTTCATTTAGTCTCAAATGCCTAATTTAGTCCCTAAAAAGTTTCTGCCATTTGGTAAAAAAAGTCTTTAAGAGAGACTTTTTCTAGTCCCTACACAAAAAAGTCCTGAAAACAAACACCCCCTAAATCACCACATGGTTGTAAGACAATAGGTTTTGGGGGAACCGGCACAACCCTCTAGGGGTGGCCTATCACATATATATATATATAATGAGGTGGTATACAATGTTACAATATACACATGTAAATACAGTCTAACACCCTCCCTCAATCTTAGCCACTTTCTAATGAATCTAGAAGGGTAAGATTGCGCCTGCAAGTCTCAAACTGTGGCAAAGGCAATGGCTTGGTGAAGATGTCAGCAAGTTGATCCTTGGAAGAAATAAACTTGATCTGTAGTTGCTTCTGAGAGACAGGTTCACGCACAAAGTGATAGTCAACTTCAATGTGTTTCGTTCGGGCATGGAATACCGGATTTGCAGAAAGGTATGTAGCACCGATGTTATCACACCAAAGAACAGGAGGCTGTGATTGGGGTATACTTAACTCCTGAAGCAAGGACTGTACCCAGATGATCTCTGATGTGGCATTGGCCACAGCCTTATACTCATCCTCAGTACTGCTACGCGAGACAGTAGCCTGTTTCCGAGCACTCCAGGCAATCAGGTTAGAGCCAAAGAAGACAGCATAACCCCCCGTGGATCGCCTGTCATCCGGATTGCCAGCCCAGTCTGCATCAGAATATGCTGAAAGACAACCAGAGTCAGACGGCCGAATATGCAAACCATGAGCCACCGTGAAACGAATGTAGCGCAAAATCCGCTTAACAGCAGACCAATGAGTGTCACGGGGTGACTGCAGATACTGGCAGACTCGGTTAACAGCATAGGAAATGTCTGGTCGCGTGATCGTCAAGTACTGGAGCCCACCAACAATACTCCTGTACTATGTCGCATCAGAAGAAGAAAGAAGCACACCATCAACAGCATTGAGCTTATCAGTGGTAGACATGGGTGTAGTCGTCGGTTTGCACTTAAGCATCCCAGCTCGCTGCAACAAATCCAGAGAGTACTTCTTCTGCGTCATAACAAGGCCAGCAGCACGAGAAGTAACCTCCACACCAAGAAAGTAATGAAGCTTCCCAAGGTCCTTGACCGCAAAATCAGCACCAAGTGAGCAAACAAGCGCAGTAGCAGCCGACTGAGAGGAGCTGACCAAAATGATATCATCTACATAGACCAACAAGTACATAGTAACCTCAGGCCTTTGAAGAAGAAACAATAAGGAGTCAGCAGTTGATGATGCAAAACCATGAGCACGAAGAGCCATTGCAAGACGAGCATGCCAAGCACGAGGAGCCTGCTTCAGACCATAAATTGCCTTGGACAGACGACAGAGATGATCAGGGCGATCCGGATCAGAGAAACCCGGAGGCTGGCGCATGTAAACCTCCTCCACCAAGACACCATGAAGAAAAGCATTTTGAACATCAAGCTGACGAAGAAACCAACCTCGAGTAACAGCCAGAGAGAGAAGAAGTCTGATGGTAGTAGGCTTGACCACTGGACTGAAGGTGTCTTCATAGTCAAGTCCAAAACGCTGTCGAAAACCACGAGCAACCAGACGAGCCTTATAGCACTCAATGGACCCATCAGAACGCCTCTTCACTTTGAAAACCCATTTGGAATCAATGACATTTACCCGTGATTGTGGAGGAACAAGAGTCCATGTCTGATTGCGAAGAAGCGCTTGATACTCCTGCTCCATGGCCTCTCTCCAATGAGGAATGCGCATAGCAGCTTGATACGTGCGTGGCTCAGAGGATGGATCTGCGAGAGCAGCAGACATGCACGCCGCTAACCAAGCAACTGTGCCATCATGACGTTGCTTAGGCTGAAAAATGCCACTCCGACTGCGCGTATGTGGACGTAGAGCAGCAGCAGGAGCCGGCGGAGGCGAAGGTGACGGAGACGTGACGGTCGCCGGAGATGCAGGAATCACCTCAGGCGAGCTCGGGACAGACGACTCCGGGCTGCATGGCGAAGACTGGCCCGACGACAGGGGCTCAGAGGCCATGGGCGAACCGAGAGTGGGCGAGGCCAGCTCCGGTGACACCGGCCCAGACGGCCTTGGCGAGGCGAGAGCAGGCGAGGCCGGCCCTGGTGAGAAGGGCCCAGACACCCTGGGCGAGGCAGGGGCGGGCGAGGCCAGGCCTGGTGATGACTGCCCCGACACCCTGGGCGAGACGGGGACCGAGGAGGCCGGCCCAGTCGGCGGGGTTGCAGGGCGCGACGATGGCGAAGGCAGCCCAGAAGCCAGAGGCGACCGGGCCAGGACGTTGATCGGCCGTGCATGAGCACGGAAACCGAGGCCATGCATGGGCGCCATGTGCTCCTCATGCACAACAGAAGGTGCCGAGGATGAAGGCGATGGCGACGAAGAGGAAGATGGCACTTCCAGAATCTCCAAACGAGCCCCACGACCAGTGCCTGCACCATGGTTAGGCAACAATAGAGGAGAATATGCAACATCATCAAATTGGTCAGAAGCAACAGAGGATGAATGCATGACAGGTGGCTCGGTAGTGGACACAGGGAGTTTGGCAAAGGGAAAAACATGCTCATCAAACACAACATCCCGAGAGATGTAGACACGATTAGTGGGCACATGAAGACATTTGTATCCTTTATGAAGAGAGCTATAACCAAGAAAAACACACTTCTTGGAACGAAACTCGAGCTTACGCTTGTTATATGGACGGAGATGGGGCCAGCAAGCACAACCAAACACCTTGAGAAAGGTGTAGTCCGGTTGTTCATTAAGGAGAACTTCAATGGGAGTCTTCATATTCAAAACACGAGTGGGAGTATGATTGATGAGAAAACATGCAGTGGTGAAAGCATCACTCCAAAAACGAAACAGAACAGATGCATGGGCCAAAAGAGTCAGACCAGCTTCAACAATGTGACGATGCTTACGTTCTACTGAACCATTCTGCTGATGTGTATGTGGACATGCTAAACGGTGAGTGATCCCAAGCGACTGAAAGGAGTTGAGGTTGCGATACTCGCCACCCCAGTCCGACTGAACATGAACAATTTTGTGCTTGAGAAGGCATTCAACATGGTTTTGGAACTGAACAAAAATGTCAAACACATCAAATTTACGTTTGATAAGATAAAGCCAGGTAAAGCGGCTGTAAGCATCAACAAAACTGATATAGTAATTATGACCACTAACAGAAGTCTGAGCAGGACCCCATACATCTGAAAACACAAGTTCTAAAGGATGTTTCACCTCACGACTGGACTCCGAAAAAGGAAGTTGATGACTCTTCCCCTGCTGACAAGCATCACACACTGCTACATCTTTATTACTAGACACACTAGGAAGCTCATGACGACGCAAAACATGCCGGACAATAGGTGTGGCCGGGTGACCAAGACGAGCATGCCACTGTGACGGAGATACCCGAACTCCACTGAAGACGCGAGCGACGCTAGGATGCTCCAGACGATAGATACCTTGGCAGAGCCGCCCACTAAGAAGAATGTCCCTCGTGCCCCGATCCTTAATAAAAAGATCAAAAGGATGAAATTCACAAAGCACATTATTATCACGAGTGAGTTTAGGAACTGAAAGAAGATTACGTGTCACAGATGGAACTCGAAGAACATTGCGAAGTTGAAGACTCCTATTGGCATGTCTAGTGAGAAGTGATGCTTGACCAATATGAGAGATGTGCATACCTGCTCCATTGGCGGTGTGGATCTTGTCGGAGCCATGGTAGGGTTCACGAGTGTGAAGCTTCCCCATCTCACTGGTCAGGTGCTCTGTCGCCCCAGAGTCCATGTACCAGTGGGGATCAATGGAGTAGGACTGAGTGTGTCCCTGTGGCTTCTGCGGCGGCGGACGATCAGCCATGGCGACCTGACGAGCAAAGTTGCGTGTATCCTTCCCGTCATTGCCGAGACCAAGAAAACCCCGCTGGAAGCGCTTGTGACACTTCGAGGCCCAGTGCCCATCACGACCACAAAGCTGGCACACACGTGGACCGCCAGCCCCTGGTAGCGTCGCAGTAGGAGAAGGGGCCGAGGCGGGTGGTGGTGACTGCCCCGAAGGAGCCCTGGATGAAGCAGAGGAGCGACCACCCTTGGTGGCGGCGTTTGCCGAGAGGGCGCCGTTGCCCCTGGATCGGCGCGTCTCGACTCGTTGCTCAGTAAGCAGGAGGCGTGAAAAGACCTCGTGTGCTGGCATGGGCGTGGAGTTGCCCCTCTCATTGATGATCTCGACTAGGGCGTCATACTCCTCATCAAGACCATTGACAATAAACGAGTTGAACTCGGAGTCGGTGAGGGGCTGTCCAATGGAGGCCAGCGTGTCGGCGAGACTCTTGACTTTGTTGTAGAACTCAGTGGCGGTGGAGTCAAGCTTCTGACACTCTCCAAGTTGGCGACGGAGCCCAGATACACGAGCCTGCGACTGTGCCGCAAACGAGCGCTCAAGAATAGTCCATGCCTCGTGGGACGTCTTGGCGAAGACAACAAGCCCAGCAACGGCCGGAGAGAGCGACCCCTGGATGGAGGAGAGGTTCGCCTGATCCTGCCCTGTCCAGACACGGTGAGCCGGATTATAGACCGGACCGTGCACGCTGTCAACCAGCGCAGGAGGGCAAGGGAGAGAGCCGTCGACATAGCCAAGCAGATAGTGACTCCCAAGAAGCGGAAGAACCTGCGCGCGCCAGAAGATGTAATTGTCCGACGACAACTTGATGGTGATGAGATGGCCGAAGTGAAACGGCGGCGGCGGCTGCGATCCCATCGAGGAGACTGGCTGAGGTGAGACCACCGTGGAGACAGTCAGAGGGGCAGCCGGCGCGGTGACAGAGGGCGCGATGGCTGCGGTTGACGCCGCGAAGCCTGCCAGCGCGACGTCCTCCACCACCAGCGGCGCAGTGGCCGAGGGCGCGACAGCTGCGGTTGACGGGGCGGCGGCGGTGTGGGCCACAAGCGCCTGCCCGGGCGAAGTAGCAGCCGGCGGGAGCGCGAAGAGGGAGCCGACGCTCCGTGTCCCGATCGGCGCCTGAAGGGAGGCGGCATCCAGCGGCCTCGAGAGAAGTGCCGCGAGGGAGGCCGGCAGAAAACCGGTGGCAGTGGAGCCGGACGCAGCGGCGGACGTCATAGCAGTCGGGCGACGGCGACGGCGGCGGCGGCGGCGGTTTAGGGTTTTTAGGCGGAAGCGGACGTAACCTAGCGTGATACCATGTAAGACAATAGGCTTTGGGGGGAACCGGCACAACCCTCTAGGGGTGGCCTATCACACATGTATATATAATGAGGTGGTATACAACGTTACAATATACACATGTAAATACAGTCTAACAATGGTCATCTCATTAATGAAATCAAGCTTCTCATGGTGAAGTGGGAATTTGCCCTGCAAAAAATGGTAGAGTGGAAGTTTGTTCCAATTAAGATAGTTAGATCACAAAATAGGGTTTCACATTATCTCGCTAATTATGCTCGGCTCGCAGCCTCGCTTGTTGGTTGAGGCGTTGTCCCCCTTTTTGTGGCCCCTTTTCATTCATGATCTTGTATTAGTAGACTGTAACTTTTGTAAAATAATATTAAAATACAGCTTTTGCTAATTCTCAGTTGTCTAAAAGATGGTTAGTTCTAGCACGACACCGATGACTATCGGTTGGAAGGTTGAGATCGGCGCAAGATTTTTCATATTTTTCTAACCCTAAAGACAAACACCAGTCGAATTTTCTCGTATCTGATGCGAAAGAAGAAAGAGATAAGCTTAATTTGAGAAGTGGGGGGTGGAGCTTTTCTTCCATCCATTAGTTTCACTATAGATGCACGGATGCCATCTTGTGTTTGGTTTACGCTAGCCTAGCCTTTAGTTGTTTAATTGTTCATTGCTATATAGATCAAGAAAGGCACATGGGTATCAAGCTCCCAAGTGGCATCTGACATAAAAGCAAGCAAGCATACCAGTTGCATGACATAAGTATGGGTGGGTGGCAGTCACAGTGCCACTTTGGGCTGGAAGCCGGCCGTGTTCACCGGTGCAACTTTACTATGCGGCGGCGCGTGATTTGCACGGCCAAAGTTAAAAGTTGGTTTGGTGTAGCAACACCAACAACATCAAGAAATATGAAGAAACGGGGCAGAACCAAGACAAGAAGCTCTAGTGCGCAACGAGGCGGAGGGAAGTGACAGGAGCTCTGTTTATTCTTTTCTCTTTAGCACAACACTATATGCTTTATATTTGATTAATTTAATGATCAACTGGATTCAAATAGGGTCGTACGGCTGACCAAGCCATGTATGTCTTTTTTTGGAAATGAAGGCGTATGCCCCCGGCCTCTACATCATGATAATGCATGAGCCCTTTTATTAACAATCCAGAAAATATCGTCATAAAAGTCTTACAGCTCGCAAACGGAGCAAAACAAAGTAAAATAAGAGAAATTACATGCGGACAATGACAACCGATACGGTAATAAGAAGGATAAGCTCCTTAGACTCCTATCCTGTTATGCGAGCGTCATCCGAACCGGTTGAAGATAACTCGAGTTACCATCTCCCATTGGTTGCACCCAGTAACCAAAGACTCCCTGGAGTCCACAGGAGTGAGTAAGGACCATGTACGGATCCAAGTTGTAGCTCTGAAGATAACCTGCAAAAAAGTTAAAGTGTGTTGTCTGATAAAAGTCATATCATTCCTGCAGTTTCATATAGCACATAATAGCGCACATATTCCAATCTGAATACGAGCCGCAGTAATCTGTTCAACCCCAGCTAACCACGTCCCAAACAAAGACGCAATATCTACTGGAGGATTAATATTAAAAGCTATATGAATCGCTCTTCAAAGTAACTTGGCAAGTGGGCATTCAAGAAATAAATATTGTATTGTTTCATCATGATCACAAAAATAACATCGCGAACTACCTACTCATCGCCTCTTGATTAAGTTGTCATTTATGAGTATCACTTGCTTGTGGACAAATCACATGAAGATTTTAATACGCAAAGAAATCGTAACCTTCCAAATGTGCAGCGGCCTTGAGAGGGGGCCAGAATTAATCAGATCCATATAGAAAGATTTCACCGTAAACATCCCATTCTTAGTTAACTTCCATTGTGTTGAATCCGGCTGGTCGGAGAGTTGAACTTCTATCAATCTCCGAACCAAGTGCATCTAGGCGGTCCATCTCGCACCAACTAACACACGTCTAAACTGGATGTTCAAGGGAATAGTTTGAAGAACGGTGCCTACGTAATCCTCCTTACATTGCACAATATTATAAAGGGTAGGATATTGGACGGCCAGGGGCGTCTCTCCTAACCACATATCCTCCCCAAATCTTGTTGATATCCCATTGCCAACCAAGAATTTGACCCTACGAAAGAACAGGTCCTTCATCCGCATAAGTCCCCTCCAAAACGGCGAGTCAGTCGGTCTCATGGTAACCTGGGCTAGTGTTTTCGAGTGCAAATACTTATTGTGCAGAATTTGAGACCACACGCCCTCCGGTTCTGTCTCTAATCTGTATAATCATTTGCTCATAAGACATTTATTCTTAATTTGTAAGTTCTTAATACTGAGACCCCCTTGGTCTTTAGGTCGGCAAAGGATATCCCATCGCGCGAGACGGTATTTCCTCTTGGCCTCATCAGACTGCCAAAAGAAACGAGATATAAAGAAATCAAGTCGCTTTCGGACCCCTTTCGGAATTTTGAAGAACGGAAGTAGAAACATCGACATACTAGTCAGTACTGAGTTAATCAGAACTAGCCGGCCTCCATATGACATAAGCTTGCCCTTCCAGCATACTAGTCAGTACTGAGGCGTCCGAGCGGGTAGAGAGGAACCCAAGCTGGTGGAGAAACGCCGCAATGCGCCGGTACCAAGTGCGTGGAACCTGCTTGAGTCCGTACAGGAACCGCGAAAGCAGGCACACGTGGTCGGGAAGTGTCGGGTCAACAAATCCGGTGGGCTGCTGGCAAAAGACCTGCTCCTTGAGGTGAACATGGAGGAAGGCATTGGATACATCCATCTGGTGCACCGGCCAAGTACGGGAGACCGCAAGGTGGAGAACCGTGTGTATCGTGCCGGGCTTGACGACCGGAGCAAAGGTGTCGGTGAAGTCGATGCCAGCATGCTGTCGGAAGCCACGAATGACCCAGCGCGCTTTGTAGCGATCAAGGGTACCATCAGGACGGAGCTTGTGTTTAAAGACCCACTTCCGGTAATCACGTTGGCGTGCCGGGGACGGAGAACAAGCTGCCATGTCCGGTTGCGCAACAGGGCGTTAAACTCCTCTTGCATCACAGCCATCCAGAGCGGGTCACGAAGAGCGGCTCGAACGGAGGACGGAAACGGCGACAACTCAGAGGTGGACGCCGCATGGACGTAGTCATCCGAGGCGTAGCGCGAGCTCGGACAAAAACGCCCGTACGGGCGCGAGTGACCGGACCTGCCACGGGCGCTAGGGGGGCCGCGGGCCCCGAGGGGGCGGGGGCGCCGGTGGTGCCTGGGGCGCCGAGGGGGCCGCCGGCGCCAACATCGGGGGCGCCGAGGAGGCCGCGGGCACCAAGGTCACGGGCGCCGGAGGAGCCGCCGGGGCCGCGGGCGCCAACGTCTGGGGCGCCGAGGGCGCTAGTGCTGCGGCTGTAGGAGGCGTCGCATGCAGTGGGCGCGCCTCAAAGCCAAGGAGCGAGCCAAGAGAGGCGTGCGAGCGTCCTGGGAGAGTCGTCGAGGATCCGGCGTCACCAGTGGCGGGAGGAACAGCCGGGGTACCTGGTGAAACGAAAACACATGCTCATCAAAGTAAACGCGTCGGGAAATGAACACACGATGGGAGACGGGATTGTAGCACCGATATCCCTTGAAGTTGGAGGGGTAATCGATAAAGATATAAGCGACAGATCGAGGTGCAAAATTGTGCAAGCCATGTATGTCTGCCTTGATCAAATGCAAACCTAGCTAGATTGTGGGCTTTATAGTTAGAGCCTCTTTTCTCATGGACAAAGCTACAAAGAGTAAAAGAAGACCTAAGCCTGGTCACAGTGGGAGGAACTTAGGAGTAACATCACACACTCCAATACAACTTTGTTTATGTGGCACATATTTAATGAAGAGAGAGGTGCTTGTGGTAACTAGCTAAGTTACCGGAACATCACACACTCCAAGAAACAATGAGTCTATAACCTAATAAATACACTGTTGCATGTTGCATGACACTACCTAGATGTTCCTACCCACTATAGAGGTAATAACATAGTCTAGGGAAGTGTGTAAGATATTAGTTTATGTTCTTGCCCATTGTGACCAGCCTAAGAGTTGTTATTTTCTTGATAAACGTTCATATTTCCCTCCTATCCTTAAACCATCTCCAATAGGTGCATGAATTAAAATAGTTTAGCGTGCCACTGTAGCACTTTTAATGTATCAGATTTAATGCTGGTTCAGTAAATGCCAAAAAACACGCGTCCAAAAAAACACGCAGTACAAATTATGAAGTGCACGTAATTTTGTGTCTCAAATTTACAGCTTTTGATAGCGTTTTTAGCGCGTGCCCAATTCTTTTTTACGCATGCATTATTTTACAGCTTTTGCTGGAGTTGTCCGACGCGAAAAAAGTCGAATTTTAATGTGCCGAACAGTTTTTGTGTGTCTGTCGGAGATGCTCATACTACAAAGTTGTTGACGACATTAAGACTGAAATCATTAATTAAGGAGTACTCGTTGCAAAGAACAGTCCACTTTCCCAGGTCGTGACAAGTGGCGCACATGCAGCGCGCCACTTGTCGCAACCTGGGAGTTTTTCATTTTTTTAGATCCGTTTATTCCAAAATGTTTTATCTTTTAAACCATGCGTTCAAATCTCGAACCGTTTTCACTATTGGATTCCTCGCGTCGAGATCTTCAAAACTAGATCCCATGTTGATAGGTTTTGACGAACTTTTTTTTCACGAAAAAACCGCACGAAAAAAACCGGGCGAGAAAACCGAAACCGGGAGCACGGTTTTTTTCCCATTCCGAAAGAGGCACGCCCGTGCCTCTCGTGGATGCAAAACCGTGACTCTCGTGGAAGGAAAAAAAATAAAAAACGTGTTTTTTTCGTTTTCGAGAGGCACGACCATGACTCTCGCGAAAGCACAACCATGCCTCTCGCGGAAGCAAAATCATGACTCTTGCGGAAAAAAAACAGAAAACACGTTTTTTTTCCTTTCCGAGAGGCACGGCCGTGACTCTCGCGAAAGCACAACCGTGCCTCTCGCGGAAGCAAAATCGTGACTCTCGCGAAAGAAAAAAAAACAGAAAACGCATTTTGTTTTTTCCTTTCCGAGAGGCACGGCCGTGACTCTCGCGAAAGCACAACCGTGTCTCTCGCGGAAGCAAAACCATGACTCTCGCGAAAGAAAAAAAACAGAAAACGCATTCTTTTTCGTTTCCGAAAGGCACGACCGTAACTCTTGCGGAAAAAACCATGATTTTCGTAAAAAAAGGAAATGTGCTTTGTTCGCGCAAAAAAAATTCGATAGAAAAACTAAAGAAGACCGAGGGAAGACCAAAACGTCGGAAAAGCCTGAAAAAACCCGTTTAAAAAGCCGAAAACGCGTGCGAAAAAATAAAAAAAAATCTGAAGGGAGCATCCAGAACACGACACGTGACAAATGGCTGAGAGCGCGCCAAGTAACGCTAATCGTTGCGAAGCTTTTGAAGAAGCGCTCGTTAACTAATTGCTCCCATTAAGACAGTCCGAAACAACATGCACATTCTGAATATAAATGCCCATAGCCAGGGCAAGGCCTTGCCTGCCGGATTAGTTTATTCAGACAAACCGAATCCTCCTCCAGAAATAAAAGCGGAGAAATGGGCTTTCGCACAAGGAGCGATGGGTGGGCCTTGGGATCTCTCTGGGCTTTAGCCGTGCTGAGTTGCACTTGGGCTTTGAAATGGACATGTCATGGGCCGCCGAAGATTTCCTTTTTGTGCTTGGTAGCCTGCATTAGCCAAATCACTAATTGATGAGTATTCATTGCAAAGATTACTCCCATTACAACAAGTGACGTGCTGCATGTACGCCACTTGTCACAACCTGGAAGTTTTTTCTTTTTTTAGATTCGTTTTATCTCTTAAATTATGCGCCCAAATTTCGAACCGTTTTCACCGTTGGATCCCTTGCGTCGAGATTTTTAAAACTAGATCCCGTGTTGATAGGTTTTGACGATCTTTTTTCACGAAAAAACCAAATGAGAAAAACCAGACGAAAAAACCAAACCGGAAGCACGGATTTTTTTTCCCTTTTCAAAAGAGGCACACCCGTGCCTCTTGCGGAAGCAAAACCGTGCCTCTCGCGGAAGGAAATAAAAAGAGTAAACGCATTTTTTTTCTTTTCCAAGGAGGCCTCTCGTGAAATCACAACCATGTCTCTCGTGAAAGCAAAACTGTGTCTCTCACGAAAGGAAAAATAACAAAAAATACATTTTTTTTGTTTCCGAGAGGCACAACCGTGCCTCTCGCGAAAGCACAACCGTGCATCTCGCGGAAGCAAAATCGTGCCTCTCACAGAAGGAAAAAAACAAAAAACATGTTTTTTTTTGTTTCTGAGAGGCACGGTCGTGACTCGCGAAAGCACAACTGTGCCTCTCACGGAAGGAAAAAAACAGAAAACACGATTTTTTTTCCGTTTCCGAGAGGCAAGGCTGTGACTCTTGCGGAAAAAAACCGCATTTTTCGTGAAAAAAATTTCTAATTTTTTTGTTCCAAAAGCTAAGGAAGATCGGTGGAAAACCAAAATGTTAAAAAAAACTGAAAACAAAACCGTTTAAAAGGCCAAAAACGTGTGCGGGAAAAAAATTCCGGAAGGAGCGCCCAGAATGCAACACGTAACGGATGGCTGAGAGCACGCCAAGTAACGTTGATCATTGTAAGGCTCCCGAAGAAGCGCTCATCAACTAGTTGCTCCGTTGCATTAAGACAAATCAGGGTCTGTTGGGCTAAGTAGCGAGTTGTTTGGTTGCCTGGCTCACATATAGAATTTGACCCAAATGAAATTTAAAGCTCCCTCGACCTGGCTCGCCAGGAACGCTCAAATTAAATTGGAGTTTTTCCAGATGCAGGCTCGCCAGGAGCCTGCATACACTCAACCAGGCTCCACTAAGAAACTAACCAAAGGCGTCCTATATTCATCGTCGATTCAGACATACGAGCGCCACAAGGTCCTTCAGACTTCAGAGAGCAAAGCAACAAGTGGTAGACCGAAGACCGATAGCGAAGGACGGAGGAATGTACGCATTCCAAGAGTACACGCCCATGCTCCTCACCTTTCCTCAACTTGAACACCACCACTTGCAAACACTACGATGGTGGATGAGGATGGTTTGCAACGGCTCAAAGCCTATAAGGGCATCCACAGTGCTTAGAGGCTAGCTTGCCTCCAAGCTGGACCCCACAGCGCTGCCTCCAAACAATCTCAAAACCACGCAGTGTATAACATTTTGCTTCAGCCTCTATTGTGGGCCCATGATTGATTAAACAAAGGCATGGTAATCTGAATGGAGAACTTTGGTTCATCACATGCATCGTTGGGAGCACAAACAGGCTGATGGGTGGGGCTGCTTGATTATTTAAATCACTAGAGGCAGCCTCCAAGCTAAGAGGCGATGCTAGAGATTTTTTGCTTAGAGGCCTGAAGTGCAGTGTATGGAGGCGACCTCTAAGAAGAGAGAGAGTGCTTAGAGGCAGTGAAAAATGCACACTGTGGATGCTTTAAAGCCCCCTATCGCATTCACCTCACCCATACTTGATTTTCGCGCACGCCGAAAACAGTTCCATTTCCTTACGATTTTTCAAATGTGATGATGATCCTGCGTTCCAAACAGGCCCTTAGATTCAGCAGCATCATTCGGGAATAAATTAAACAAAGATGCTCCCTTTTTTTCCCTCAAAAGTACAGTTTTCTTTTTTTTAGGGTCTATGAGAAGGCATCGTTTTCATGGGCCAGGGCAGCAATACAAGGAGCAGCAACAGTCACTTTCATCCAAAATCCCAACCGTTTCCATTATTTTGTTTTAACAAATACCGCTACAATTTCACCAAATATATCTAGCCAGAACACATTCTAAACAAACACCACGTAGGCCATTCACAGATTATAGTAACTTGTTGTGCAGGTCAGACACACATCACACGAAAAATTAATCCATAGACTTTCTTCTATTTCAGGATGAAATATTCATAGACCTGTGCCAGTGGATTATTGTAATCACTGGCTAAGGGCATGACAAGAGCGTGTGCGGGCTACGCCAGCCTAAAATCATGTCTCCCATGTTCGCCAACCAATCCTAGTTTTGTGCAGCTACCAAACGCACAGGCCAATTAAGCATGTCCCCGCAATACTATTATGCACTCTCACAGCCAAACAAGTACAATCTGTAACAGCAGGTCCAAGAATTTGTAGCAACATAGATGGCCTACTCATGTGTGCCTTTCAAAAAGAACCAGCTTTCCTTCCTTTCTTGTGGAGACAGTGCCACAAGAAGGTGGCATATTCTGCCTACATCCACAAACTTCTCTATCTACACTAGCTTTCATCTCATGGACCAGAGCAGAGCATCCTCACAAGTCACAACCACCAATGGCAGGCTGTAGCTTCAAGGTTTTGAGGCTGTGGCCATGTATCAAGTGCGCGGCGCCATCTGGCAACGCCAGACTTGAAGCCAAGCCAAGCCAAGCAACGATTGAGCAAGTTATATTCACATAAAATTAGCATCCTGACCAAGTCATTACAATAAGTGATGGGGGGCAGAAGAAAAAAGAAAAAAGATCTATCACAGAGCTATGATATATTAAAAAGAATGGGAGGTGAAAATGTCCTCTCTTGATCTTGTAGCGCCATTCGTCCATTACTCGGGAATCAGCTTCAGGATAAGTGAAGTAAATTTCACCGTCCCACACAGCGTCATCCACCAGCCAAGCGTCCTCGACAGCAGTCTCTCATCTATCTAAGAGACATGTCCCTGAGCTAGCAGAGTACCTCTACCTGACCGGTACCGGCACGCGAGCGAGTGATCGTCGATGGAGATAGCTCGATAATATAATGCCAATGGAAGCCGAGCTCAAAAGTCCAATACCGTCGAAGTGAGGTTCATCAATGGCCCCAAAGCACTGGGAGCAAACTTCCTTGCAAAGAGGTAGCACACAGAGGTGTGCTTCGAGTTGTAGAGGCACTGCGTACCGTTGTTCCTGATGGCCTTGATGAAATCCACATTGATGTTTCCAGCACCATATCTTGCTGGATGTGGGCCTCCTCTTGACCAATCAACCCATGTGATGGTCCTGTTGGCGTTGAGCGACCCGTGGAAAAGATGAAGATAGGTCGGTATGTAATGCTCATCCGGGTAGCAAGATGGTCTGCAATGCTTCCGGAAGATCGAGTAATACTTGTAGTCCGCTACCACACGCACGGCCAGCTCACGGTTAAGCTCAAACCACTCTGACCCTTTCCTCCATTGTTCCGGCAAGATGTGAGGTGCCATTCGACGGTTGTAGCGGCCAGCGCTTTGAGGGGTGTCGATGTTGTAGGACTCAACAAAGCTGTGCTCCGAGTTTATGAGATACTCGTAGACGGTTGGGAAGTTGAACACCGGAATGCAGCTCTCCGAGAGCAAAACAAAACGCTCGTTCGAGAAATCCAACAACGCATTGGCCAGCAGGCGCTTCTCAGCATCCACCAGGGTTATCGATCCCCAAGACACTTCCTGCATTGGCAATAAACAAGGATCAGAATATGTTATCAAAACTAGCCGTTGATCAGGGTCCGAGAACCGCACATGGAGGGCACTCACACTGTTAAATACTGAAAGAATGCACACATCGCATCGATATTTGAGGTTGACACTTTAGCCCCACATATATGAACATAAAAGAAGAAAAGCAGAGTACACAAATAAACAAATTCCCAACCATATGACATCCTTGACTAATTATTTAGTGGATAAATTCAAGCAGAATATTGTAGATTAAGCATCTCTAGATCACAATATTAGCAACATTCGTGAGCACCACTAGTTGGAGAATCCATCGAGTAGTTTACCCACCATCCTGGCATGGGGTCAGGCAAGCATATTCCCCTAGAGGCTAGAGCAAATACATACACATATCCCAATCATGAATCAAGTTGAGCACATGGCAACCACCAACTAGCACGACAACGGTTGTCCGACTCACTCCACCAAGGCACCAGCTAACGAATCAATCAGCCACAAATTTTCCGCAGGCAACACAACATAGTTTGTTCAACTAACTACCAATCTGATTTTTACACGGTTCGTTTCATTAAGGTAAATTATGGAGGAAAAGAAGAGACTTGAGATTGATTATAGTACCTCGCTGGGGATCTGGCGGCCGTAGAATGGGGATGTCTTGGAGACGTTGAGCTTGTAGTCCGGTATGGTGTGGAGGTAGACGGAGAAGAGGCCCTGGTGACCGCGGAAGAAGCGCTCCCAGAGCGGGGCGAAGGGGAGCGGGCCGCGGGTCATGAAGAGGAAGGCGACCTTGGGGACGCGCTGGAAGGGGAACTCCTCGGCGGTGGGCACGAGGGTGGCGCGCCAGAAGAGCTCGTCGTCGGTCATGGAGTGCGCGAGGGTGGGCGGGTGCACAAAGGCCTTGAAGCCCGGGCCGCAGTCACCCGTGGCGCCCCGGCGGTCGCAGGAGCTGTAGGTGGCGGTGGGGAAGAAGAGCTCGGTGTGGGAGTTGTAGTAGTAGCGGGAGACGTTGGCGCTGACGGAGAGGCCGATGACGACGCCGGCCATGAAGATGACCATGGCGGTGACGAGCTTGAGCAGGCCCGTGGACCAGTCCTTGCGCGGCGTGTTGGGGAAGTAGTCGCCCTCCTCGTCGGCGCCGCCCCCGCCGCCGCCCCCGCCGCGGGACTTGAGCATCGGCTTCGAGTCCCCCCACATCGCGACGGCCGGCAAATCGAGCGCAGGCTAAT